>NC_056739.1:347127762-347197762 GCF_019279795.1 Protopterus annectens
TTGTTTTAGTACAGCTAGAAAGAGTTTGAAGTCAGCTACATCAGCAGCATAATTAGCTAACATATCAGCGCAATGGGTGTGCCTTTGTTGAAGGTTGGGCATCGAGCTGGCACCTCGGCGTTTTGTAAATATCTACAGCCAATCATTAGCGGACCGGAGTTCTGCTGTGGCGACCCCTTGCCGGGAAAAAGCCGAAAGACAAACAACATCAGCGCATGACCACACAGGTTTCATAAATTGAAATGCTGAATGAAGTTATATGTTTTTATCAAGTTCTGTTTCATTTTTATGCGTTTAGATGGCAGACTTGCATCATGTTGTCAGAAAGTTCTCATTTCAGCCAGTAGGAAACTTAATAAACTGTGGCTTCCTGCCTTCAGTTCAGATCATGATACTAATGGATTTTTGGGGGGTACAGTGATACCTGGTCCCTGCTTTACAACCTGGCCATTTTGGGTCAATTCTAAACTCCTTGATCTCTCTCTCTTAAAACCAGGCTACCTCGTAGTTTTGGCATCTTTCCAGGCTTGCTAGTTGTTGCTGAAGCACCTACCAAGAGGAGAAAACGCTGAGAGAAGAAAAGGAGCCACTTTTGTGATTTTAAGTATTTTCTTCTGATTTTTTGTTAAGTTTTACTGCTTTGCTGCTTACTTTTTGGCATTTTCCGGCTTGCTAAAGTTTATATCTGTAACAGTAACAGTACTTGGAAGACATCTAGAGCCTGTTTACTGCATTTCCTGTGCTGCACTTAATTTAAAATCATTTTTTTCTCTAAAAACTGCATTTTACCTGATTTTGGCCTAGCACTCAAGTGTGGGGTCATTTATTGCACTGCTGTGATTATTTTGCTGCTTGTGTATCTCTGCTACCTTTAAACTACAACAAAAAGAAAACAAAATCTTGCTTTTTTCCCCACTTTCTGAAAGTTAAGAAAGTTCAGTTACAGATTTGCTCTTCTGAACTGTTTGGAAGTTTCTAGAAGGCCAGTGCTTACTTGGGCTAAAGGGAAGTCTCTGTGTTCACCGGTGGCAGTGGTAAACACTGAACAGCCTGCCTGTCCCTGTAGGAGTGGTTACTGCCTAGAAGCTGTAGTTTTATTGGCCATTTTGGGTCAATTCTAAACTCCTTGATCTCTCTCTCTCTTAAAACCCTACAACTCTCTTTTTGCGCGGTTTTGCTCACTGAGCAACCTCAGGCAGCGCAGCCTAAACAGGTTTAAACTATTCCAGGCTCCACAAAGTCTGCTCCTCACTTTTTCCCTTAGACCTGTTCAAAAATCACTCTATTCTCTTTCTAAAGCCCTGCACTTGCTCAGCTCTTATAAGGAAACACTAACTAACTAAACCACTACACCCTCTTTGACTTCTCATAAGTATTAGGCTTCCGATTGGTCCTTCCTGATCAAGTGAAAAATCAGTTCCCTTCCCTAGTCTGATCAGTAAAAAAACAGTTCCCTATACTAATCTGGTATGTCCAAGGGTCAGTTTCAGGGTTACTCTCCAGTCTAGCTGGTGAATCTGGGAATTTTGAGGCAATGTTACAATTGCCTTATGTACACAGACAACCCTCTCCTCCTTCCAACAAACTCTAATACATGTGAGAGATGCAGTTACACAGCCAAACTGGAGGCAGAGCTCTCTCAACCCAAGACTGGCACAGTCAGTCAGGAGGAAAATGTAACCACCCGCACCACAAATCCAGTCTCACACAGACCAATTGCATCTGCATACCCAACACACAAACACACAAAAACATACTCGGAGGCTCTAAATAAAAATCTGCCTAAACAGCAAAGACCTCCTAAGCAGATATCCAAGCAACAGCCACCCCTCAACAATACCCATGAATCACATATCTCACAAAATCAGTGTGCCTCACAGTCACAGCCCTTAAGGCCAAACAACACACCAGATACACTTGTTATAGGGGACTCTGCTGTCTGGCAGACTGACTTCCTGCTCACCAGACTGAATAAGGAGAAGGTCACTGTAAGCTGCCTGTCGGGTGCCAGGATCCACCACATAACACAAGCACTCAGGTCACTCCAAAGCAAGTACAAGTATGACTCCGTCATTGTCCATGCTGGTGTGAATGACCTGAGATGTACCTCCCTGGACTACATGAAAAGAGACATAGAGGAGCTCTCTGATCATGTAGCCCAGGCTAGTATGACCCTGACCTTTAGTAGCATCTTGCCCTCACCAAGAATGATGCCACAGTATAAAGACAAAATGATCAGTTTCAACAATTGGCTAAAGTATTGGTGTCATTCAAAGGGGATCCAGTGTCTGTCCGCCTGGGATGGACATGCTCGACAAGCCACGTTGCTTTGCTAGGGACGGCTTGCACCTGTCACCCTTAGGCTTTTGTATACTGGCCAAGGCTCTTGCCACCCCCATAGTGCCTTTTTTAGGCAACGCTCAAAGGACAAACCCACCTCCATAGACAACCCAAGGATAAAAAAAATGGAGGTAATGCTACTCAATGCCAGCAGTCTAAACCTCAAGATGCACGCACTCGAGGCTCTCCTCAGTATGGAGAAAATCGATGTCTGTGCAGTAACAGAAACCTGGTTCAAGGCTCCTGAGAGCACCCCAGCACTACCAGGTTATAACTCATACCATGCATTTCGGCCCCAAAACTCGGACCGAAGCACAAAAGGAGGGGGAGTATCTATATTCATCAAAGATACCTACACCTCCAGGTTAGTGGCACTGCACAAAGCATCGGAAACCATCCATGTGCAACTAACAGTGGGCAAAACTGCCTTTCAGTTTGAAGCCTGCTACAGAACACCCTCCCTATTACAGGAACCCCACTTGGCATTCCTGAGAACACTGGAGAATATGAAGGTCTCTCCAAACACTATGTTATTGGGTGACTTCAACTACCCAAACATTGACTGGGAAAACTACTCAAGCCCAAATACCCTTGCCCAACGGTTCCTTGAATTTATAAACTCTAACGCAATGGAACAACTGGTCACCACTCCCACAAGAGGGAACAACATATTGGACCTGGTCATCACCAACATGGGGACTCTGTGTTCCACACCAGAGGCAAACCCCTCATTGGTAAGATCAGACCATAAACAAATTTCCCTGGACATCCATATCCCGTCCCCACCCCCAGCCAAGGAAATCACTGTAAAGAATTTCTCAAAAGCCAACTTTGCACTTCTCAAGACTGAGGTGGAATCCTTCAAAGCCCCCGGGCCAGAGGATAATACAGCCCAATCCGCAGAATTCTTTACAGATGCATTCTATGAGCACCTGCAGGAATGCATGGATCGTGCTATCCCAAATAAAACCAAGACTCACTCCTCCAAAAACAGGAGACCTGTCTGGTGGACCCCGGCCATAAATAAGCTATACAACAGAAGGAGGAAGCTACTACATGACAGAGCAAAATCCCAAAAAGGGAAGGCATCTCTGATCAGTATTAGCAAGAAACTTCGATCCCTCATAAAATCATCAAAGGCCAGTTTCGAAAGAAAAATTGCCCTATACACTAAAGATAATCACAAGGCCTTCTTTAGTTATGTCAGGAATATGGGTGGAAACTCCCAGATATGCTCTGAATTGTTGCATAACGGTACAAAATATACCAAACCTACAGACATAGCCAACATCCTGGCAGACAGATTCAGCACAAACTCCCCCCCCCCCTTCTCCCCCAAAGGAGCAAATGCCTATCCCAACTGAATGTAACCTCCCTGACATCACAGATGCACAGGTGAAAGCTGCCCTCTCCAAAGCAAAAAACACAGCATCTATGGGACCGGACGGTGTCCCAGGCTGTGTCTTACACGAGTTCCAAGAAGAACTGAACCCTCACATTGTCACTGTTCAGACTTAGCCTTACTACAGGATATGTACCCAAAGAATGGCGTACAGCTACAGTGGTCCCACTCCACAAAGGTGGTGCCACAATGGACCCCGGGAACTATCGCCCCATAAGCCTGACTAGTCTGGTCTGTAAAGCTATGGAGCGTATTATCATGGAACTCATAAACAAAGACATTGGGAGCCTCCAGACACTGGACCCTACCCAATTTGGCTTTGTTAAAGGCAGATCTTGCCTCTTAAACCTAGATGATTTCTTTGAAACAGTTACCAAAGCCATAGATGAGGGCAAGGTAGTCCACACAGCCTACCTGGACCTTGCAAAAGCCTTCGACACAATACCCCACTCGGGCATCATAAATAAGTTTACCAGCTTAAATATCAACCCCTATATCACAAGATGGGTTGCAAACTGGCTCAGGGATAGAACCCACATGGTCAGAATCGCAGGTGCCATGTCCGAATCCAAACCAGTTACAAGTGGCGTCCCACAGGGCTCAGTTCTGGGACCTCTCTTGTTCCGTATATACTTCTCTGAGGTTCAGGCTAACATGGGGGGATTATGGCTGACAAAGTTCGCAGATGACTGCAAACTGGGGGCCATAATCGACTCTCCAGCTGACACAAGCATCCTCCAGAAGGGTCTCACAGAGACGGATGCTGGGTGCCAGAGCCACGGCCTCAAGCTAAATGCTAAAAAGTGCATAGTCATCCCCTTTGGGAAAAACAAGGTGCCCACAGATTACCACATAGGTAGTAATCCATTAAGTATGGAAAAAGTAATTAGAGATTGGGGGACCAACGTGTAGTAATCTCTCCTTTGATAATCACGTTGCCAAAGTAGTTAGAAAGACCTTCTATATATCCCACCTTATCACAAAAGGGTTCGCATCTAGATCGAGAGGTCATTGTGCCCATCTACTCGTCACTCATCAGGCCCATAATTGAATACAATGCCCCTTTTGGGATGTACCTTACCCGACACCTGCAGCAACTGGAGAGACCCCAAGAGTACCTCATGAAGAGGATCATGGGCTACAAACAGATGTCCTATGCAGCTCGTCTAAAGAAACTCCAGCTCTACTCAGTTGCTTACCGCCTACTCAGAGGCGATCTATGCCTGATGTACAAAGCCATGTCAAACCCAAAATTAATGGACATGCTCCACCTCAAAAAATCCAAGTCCCTTAGAACTACACGCTCCAGGGACTTAAACCTCAGCACAAAAATAAATAGGACATGCTGGAGGGACAGATTCATTTCCCAGAGGCTCCCCTCACTCTGGAATAGAATCCCAATTCATGTTAGACATAGCCCCTCGCTGACCCTCTTCAAGCAAAATTTGGACGCGTGGATGGGAAATCGCAAATTCACCCCTGGTCCCTGCTAGACAGAGGCACAGTAAACTAATCTTAAAGGGTACCTTCTGTGACCTACTTTACAGAGGCACAGTAGGCTAATCTAATAGGGAGGCAGAAGTCAAATACACTCTGGCTAGGCTTATAAATGCCCTAGGGCAGATAGCCTAGTATCTACCTATGAACTGGCTGTATGACAGGATATGTTGGGTAACAGTAAGTGACATCTGTTCCAGAGACAATGTAGACACCACTGAGATAAATGCTCAATAATGTGTTGTTCATTTTTCATATCTCAGTTGGGCACTTTGCAGAGGAATTGGAAGAGCTTGTACATCAACAGAAAGAACACGAGCCAATGGGAGGGGTGGGAGGTTAGCATAATGGTTAAGGTGTTTACCTTACAAACACAAGTGTAGGGTTTGATTCTCATATGGGGTAATTGGCCAGGTTTAAAATGGCCTACAAGGGCAATAATCCTAGTACTAACCTGTGACACAGCTAATACACAGTGGAAAAGATGAGAAGACATTTTATGAGGTGAGTGTTAAACCTTTTTATTCAGTGAAGAGCAAATTGTTGCAAACTGATGCATGCAACAAAAATATCAACTAAAGGAAGAGTGTACAACAGAAATAGAGGCACTGATAATAACAGTAATCATGAGGAAAGTTTAGATTTTCCTGTTGTTCTCTCTAATAATAGATGAAGCAAAAACGTGAAACTGTTAAGAATAGATTGCCATATATGAGACAGTGAATGTGGCTGTATGTAAGCTCTCATGTGCTTAGAGAAGGACATAGCCAGAAGAGTAAAAAGTGATTGTCTCTGTACAGGCAGTATGTGAGACAAAGTCTGAGCCGGTGTGTTTATCATTGTGGCAATCAAGTCTCCAGAATTAAAGACAGAGGTGTTACAGCTGCAGAGAATCAAAATGGTAGAGGTTTTGCAAGAAAGTCCAATACAAGCAAGACTGAAAATATGTGATTTGTATACTAGAGGTGGTAAGTTAGAAATATTAGATGTATTAGGATGCATTATTAGTAAGTACTCAAGTGTTTGGGATGAAAATAATGATGTAAATGTCATGGTTTGGAAGATAAGGTAGATGCTAGTGACACTGGTTGGAAGGGGATGATGATGTAATACAGGCAGTCTGGGGGGGGGATACAGCGCTGTGGGCATTTACAGAACTCAGAAAAGCTGACATAGGAAGTAGAGAAACCTGAGCTAATAATAACGGAGACTGGGATATGATGGATCAGGGTATAAGGTTCTTGGGAAAAGTAGGATGAGCCAGAACAGGAGAGGGGGAAGTGATGAGTCTGTATATTACAGTGGCGATAACGTTTAATGCAATGGAAAAAAAAGAAGTATATTGAGTAGAGGAGAAAGAAATGTGGTTAATCATTGTTAGGCAATGGAAAAGTGAAAACTGAAGAGCAAATGGGTGCATTTATATTCAGGCCTTTAAATATTAAAGCAGGTAAGATGCATTAATACAGGATATAGTAAGTGCAACACAAAGGTAAAAGAAAAGTATTTATAACTGGTGACATTAATCTTCTGGAAACAGAGTTGGGAAGGGCAGTGTATTAGTTAACATTATTTAAAAGTTAGGTAGCCAACTAGAAAGCACAAGATACCAAATCATAGGAGGTTACTAGGCTAATGGCCCTAGGGCCCTTACAAGGCTAGTTAAGTTAGCCTTTGTTCACAAGAGTGTCTGTTATGGGTAGACACTAAATTAGCACCTATAACCCATATCCAAGAGGGACACAGCTGGAACCTGTGGGACAGATTTACAGTTTCCTATCCAATCGTCCAAATTATGCTTAAATAGGGTCAATGAGGGGCTCTGCTTAACAGGGATTTGGAAGACTGTTCCAGACATGAGGTAACCTCTGTGAGAATAATCTGTCCCTCCAACAAGTTCTATTGATGTAACATACCAGGTTAAGTGTGACACATGTACTGTTTGATTTGCAAATGTGTAGCTTTTCCTTTAAGTCAGGTTCAGATATTGCCTTATATGTAAAACACAGGTCACCTCTGAGCAGTCTGTATGGCACAGAGTAGAGAGTGATTTCAGTTTGTCTGCATATGACATGCTGGAGATCTTGAAAATGTTCTCTGTAAGAAACCTTTGCGGTCTCCCCAATTAGTGCAGGTGCTTAGAGAGGTACGTACCAAAGGGAGCATTATACTCTACTATTGGCCTGATGAGGGAAGAGTGCAAGGCTGGGTTATAACCTCCTTTGTTCTAGATGCAGTGCCCTTTCTCATGAGGTGTGCAGCATAGAATCCCCTTCTTACTACTGTGGACACATGGTGATCAAAAGTAAGGTTGCTGTCAACCTCTATGCCCATGTCTGTCGCCAGTGATTGTTGCTATTTATGGAGTAGTTTGCAGGCACAACACCCTTGTCAAAGGGGATGATAATGCATTTTTTGCACTAAGTGAGAATCTATGACTTTGGCACCAGTCATCAGTCTAAGTTCTTGCAGGATATTGACATTGTTAGGGGAACTGAATGACCACTCCTTGTTTGCAGTCATCAGCAAACTGTGCCAGCTACAAATCATTAGTTTTTGCCCGTACTTCAGAGAAGTATATTCTGAACAGTAGGGGCCCCAGAACAGACCCCTGTGGTACACCACTGGTTACTGGTCTGCTGGAGGAGGTAGTCTCTCCTTTTTTTGGCTGTATGAGTTCTATTGGTTAGCCAGTTTGCAGCCCACCTGACAAGTATATGGGTTGATACCCAGCTGGGTGAGTTTATCAATAATGCCTGAGTGGGAGATTGCGTCAAGGTCCTTGACTAAGTCCAGGTAGGCTGGATGCTCCATTCAGCAGGGACAAAACCCATGCTAGCAAGGTACCCAATGGTGTTGCTAATTCCTGTTTTAATCCATTAAGAACACAGCCTTGGATGTTGTCTGGTCCCATTGAGGCTGTGTTTGTAGCCTTGGAGAGGGTGTTTAAGACTTACTTCTTGGAGATACTAGGTGGGGGACAAGTGGTAGGGATTCTATGTGGCAAGGACAGGGGAGTGAAATTTGCACTGAATCTGTCAGACAGCAGTTTGGCTATAGCCACCATGTATATATAGTACCATTAACTACAAGTTCTGTGCAAGCCTGGGTATTTTCTTTGATGTTTCAGATGTAGCCAAAGAATGACTTATGGTTTTCCTTAGCTAGGGATGTTAATTTGAATTCATAAGTAGCTTTAGAGGACTTTACAAGATGTCTTATTTGCCTGTTTAAGTTGAGGAGGGAGTGCTTTCAGGTTTGAGACCATAAATTCCTACTCTTAGAAAGTAATTTATTCTTAATATTATTATATAGCCTGTTAATGGCTGATGTCCACCAGGTGGATTTGTTCTTCCTTGAGGATCTTGTTTTGGTCCTATCGGGTACAGCAGAGTTAGTACAATTGTATAGATGCTCGTACAAAGCGTTATTGTATATCCCTGCATAAGTAACCTCTCCATTAGGGGGGAGGAGGTATGAAGCTGTTTATGCCATAACATAAGAAGTCGTAATTGGCCTTGGTGAAGTTTTTCACTGTAGTTGCTGCTGGGGGGGCATCTGGTGTTATTGTCATCACCAAGACTGATTTTTGGTCAGACCTCATACTTGGGGTGGTACAACGATCCCCCATGTTGGTGAGCACCAGATTCAGAATGTTTGAGCTCCTTGTGGGGGTGGTCCAGAGCACTGGAGTTAATGAATTCCAGAAACCTTTTGGTGAGTGTGTTAGTACACGTATAATTAACCCAGTCAGTGGATGTGTAATTAAAGTCACCCAAATCAGGGTGTTCAGTTGCATCTTGATCAACTCAGATAGATCCAGGTAGGCTGAGTGGGTGGTCCTGGTTCATGGAGGGAGTCCTACAGCTAGCAATGATTTGAAGAGGGGTCTTACCAACAGTTAATTGCACCTGGAGTAATTCATGGGAGTCGCTCTCTTTAACCAGTCTTGAGATGTATTTGTCTTTTATCAATATTGATACACCAAAAAGTAGTAGTATGCTTATTGAAGGCAGTAAAGAGTTGATAATTAGTCAAAGAAATACTAATGCCAAACCATATTTTTATTCAGTAGCCAATAATGAGTTATCTGTACCCACTACTAGTTTTTCTACTATTGGTTATTTTATGAAATATAGCAGGTGTACAGATAAATACTTGGGATCAGTAGTTCAGAGTAATGGTGAGTGTGGAAGAGAGGTGAAGAAGAGAGTGCAGGCAGGATGGAGTGGGTGGAGAAGAGTGTCGGGAGTGATTTGTGACAGAGTACCAGAGGGTAGTGAGACCAGCTATGTTATATGGGTTGGAGACAGTGGCACTGACAAAAAGGCAGGAGTTAGAGCTGGATGTGGCAGAGTTAAAGATGTTAAGATTTGCACTGGGTGTGACGAGTGTGGACAGGATTAGGACTAAGTCAGCCCAGGTTGGAAGGTTTGGAGATAAAGCCAGAGAGGCAAGATTACACTGGTTTGGACATGTGCTGAGGAGGGATGCTGAGTATATTGGAAAAAGATGCTAAGAATGAAGCTACCAGGTAACAGGAAAAGAGGAAGGCCTAAGATAAGGTTTATGGCTGTGGTGAGAGAGGACATGCAGGTGGTTGGTGTGACAGAGCAAGATGCAGAGGACAGGAAGAAATGGAAGAAGATGATCCACTGTGGTGACCCCTAACAGGAGCAGCTGAAAGAAGATGATGATGACAGATACTGTTAAACATGTTATAGAAAAGAATTGGGCTATTTTAAATTCTAATTCTGAGGTTAGTAATAATGTAGACAGTAGGTCTAGATTTACTTACAAGAATGAAAGGAACCGTAAGCAACTTTTATGCTATAAGGATACAAGAGAAAGAGGTAATGGTGGTAGGGTTATAAATAAGAATGGCACCACCCCCCCGTTATAAGGGTAATTATAATACACATGCATGCTATAATCGCCCAGTTCGTAGAAGACCTTTCTTTTTTTGGTACATATTCCACTGAGAATGTTGTATATTTTACTAATTGTGTACACAGTGAATGTTTTTATATAGGAAAGACAAATATGAAATTAAAGCAAAGAATTTGTTCCCATCTTTCTGACATTCACAGGAAAATTGAGACCAATGCACTCAGCAAGCGTATATTATTATATTAGTGAGTGAAGTGGCAAAACATCGAGGTCTGTTCAGCATGTCATCACAGGCTGACAGGTACTGTATCCCCTTAAAATGACACCAGAAACTAAGTAGGTCATTTTTTTGTTTGTAATGAGGCATCATCCTAGGTGAAGGTAAAATGCTTCTTAAGGCTAGGAACATACATGCCTGGGACACAGAAAGCTCAGTCATGTTTCTGTTCATATAGTCCAGTGAGGTACGTCTGAAGTCATTCACACCAACGTGGAGTATGACTGAGTTGTAACAGTTCCTGCTGTTGAGAGTCTGTGTGCATGTGATGCGGTGGATCCCGGCACCTGACAGACAACTGACCGTGATCTTTTCCTTATCCGACCTGGTGAGAGGGGCATTTGTGTGTCCGCCTGAGACTAAGATGTTTGGTTTTGTGTTTTTTGTCTTGGGGGCATGTCTGGTGAGACACTGGTGCGTGAACTATTATGTATACTCTGTTTCAAAGAGGCTGTATTATGTGAAGTATGCTTGTGTTTTGGAGATCTCTGGTGTTTAGCTAGGTTTCTGATGAGGACCTCTGCAAATGTAGGTGTGTGTTGGTTTGGGTGGTGAAGGAAGTGAGGTCTGCATGCTGACAACTGCTGAGTGTCAGATGTACTGACTGGTGTGCGGAAGAGCATGGATTCTAGGTTCTTATCTCACGTATTGAATTTGTGTGACCTAGAATAAGAGGGTTGTCAGTGTACATGAGGCAATTGCTACACTACCTCAGGATGCCCATGTCAACCAAGCTGGCTGGAGAAACTGTAGGAAATTGCCTATAGTGCAAGATAAGTCAATGTGGTCAGAATAGGAAGAGGACAGGAAAGACACGGTATGGTAGATGGACAGGAGAAGAGGTCTAAATAAGGAGGGCTGTTGGGTGGGACTTGTGTTGTTACCTCACCGGCTGCATCTAGTGTTCCACCTGACAGTGGAACAGGACCAAGAGAAATCTCAGAAGTCACACTACCACTATTTTAAGGGAAATTTAACAAGCAAGAAGTTTGTCTCTAAAACCACCAAGGGTACCCATCCCTATGTGGCAAAGCAGCTAATGTAAGGAAACCAATGAAAAAGCTCAAACAGAGCCCTGAACCAATAAATTTTTAATTAGATAATCCTACTGTACTTCTCCTGCTGTGAGTGCACAGGGGGAGATTCTGAAAGAAAAGATGTCCTGATTTTTCGTGCTGAATCCGGAACAGAACTGGACTAAGCTGGTCTGAATCCAGTGTATACTACAGCCAACAAAAGTGCAATGGAACACAAAATAAAAAAAAAGCAGAAAGACTTTTTTTTTCCTTACATTAAATAAGCAACAGTGTAAAATGCAGCACAGATCTTTTACTTAAATTAAATAAAAGCAGCCAGTGGTATGAAGTACAGTCAAAGCTCAACAAATGCAGTGCACAAAATGAATTCAGCATAGAGCAAAGCAGGTAATGCAAGGAAACCAATGAAAAAACTCATACTAAGCCCTGAACCAATGAAAAAGCTGAAACAGAACCCTGAAGCAGTAAACCTTTAATTAGATAGTCTTACCATATTTCTTCTGCTATGAGTGTTCAGGGGATTTCCTCCAAGAAAAGATGTTTTGTGCTAGATGGATTGAACTAGATGTGAATTAGAGGTTTGAAAGCCTTTTTCCTCTGTAATGATCATGCTGTTGTTTGGTGCAGATATGTATAACAGTTGTTCAACACTCCTGAACAAGCACTAAAATACATGTGTGATATTGTGTATCAATTCTAAGCTTTCAGTACTTCACAGAATTTACCTTACTCTGAAGTACAGCGATTTCTCAAGAAGTGCATACATTTTGTACAAGTACACTGGGAACAATATAATTAACAAAAATGCTTTTTAGTCTTAAGATAAGTTTTATTTATCTTTTTATTGTCTGTATCTTAATTAAATGTTTCCATATAATAGCGCTAAACACTTACATGATCTTTAGTCATGGATTCAGTGGTACCACATTAGAACAAAGACTGCAAGGAGGGACACCGATTTTAGACTTTTGTGTGGGACAACGTGGGGGATTATGTGAGTCTGAGAAAGAAAGCTAGGTGATCTGTTGAAGATAAAGAGGGTTAAAGAGTTGAAGGAAATCATTAAACAAGAGGTTCATAGGGATATAGGTGAAGGGCTTGGAAGTTAAGGTACAGTCGAAGTGGAGCGGATATAGGTGTTCGAATGAGTGAGCATAAAAAGGACATCTTCATGTACTGATCCATATGGATTTTCATGCAGCCCATGTGCAGCCATATATATATATTCTTGTGAACTTTCCCATTTATATTATCATACAGATTCGTATCCATATTATTATTCACAGCTCCTTATGCACTCCCATACTGTCAGTGTACAGTTCCCTATAATTCTTATATTTCCTTAAATATTCTGAACATTTAACACATGTTCTCAAGCATATTCACATGAGCATTCAGAAATATAGGTTCTCTTGCACATTCCAGCCGTATCCTCATGAATCCACCCCATGCACATGCACGTTCCCAGGCATGTGTCCAGCACCATGTTGTGCATCTCCATGAACGTTCACATGCACCTTCTTATGTGCGTTAATGTGCACAGTCCCAGGCACATTTCCATATACATTCCCAAGCCTTTTCCCCTTTATATACTCATGTACAGTGTCATGCTCACTCCCAGGCATATTTCTGTGTACATTTCTGTATTGCTGTGCACGTTCCAACATACATGTTGAATATATGTATTGCTGTGCACTTTCCAACATGCATGTGCTTTACCTATTTCCATGCATCTTCCCATGTACATTTGCATACCTGTTCCATGTATGTTCTGATACACATCCCCTTCACACTTCATTGTACATTGTCATACACAGGGGGCTCACCATTCCACTGGAGCCATGTACTGGCATGTCATCCAAAAGCATTATAATTTTATCCTGAGGCGGGGTGGGATGTACCAGTCACCTCCATAAAGAGAAATATTCCAGCCTAACTGCCATTAAACATCCTTCTAACAAGACAAACCTATGCATGATCACAGTTTAACTATGCATTAACATCATTGTACAATGTGTGCCATGGAGGACCTCTATAATGTGATACAATAGTTGTAGTTTTTGCTTTTGTATGCTTACAAGTCTTGTGACTTGTAAGTTGTCACCTGTCATATTAGAGATTAGTACTTGAGTAATGGTAATTGTTGCATAGTTTCAGTGGAAAGGTGAATCAGCATACCGTATAGACTCAGACTGATAAAATAACTGTGCATTGTAATGCAAAAAGATGTTGTAACACAGCAGAAACAAAACAGATGGGAAGTCAGTGTTCTAGTGTGAAAGAATGAACAAAACAACAGTGAATCAGGCTGCTTAAATATTTATTTATAAAATAAACCAAAATAGTTGACAAAAATATTTTCCAAGAACATAAGTTTTATTCTGCATACAAAGAAACAACAATTTAGGGAAATGTCAGCAATCCATGACTGAGGATAACTGTAACATTTGAATGAAATCGTACATGTTGACTATACTTGGCTGTTACAGTACTAGTAATTATATTCATATTTTTTCATATGTAAAATTCACATTTGCATGAAGTGGTTCACAGGTAAGTACTAGGCTAGCTGCCTTGTGGGCTTTTTTAAGTCTAGCCAGTTTCCCCTTTTTGCTAGAATTAACCTATCCCATTTGGTTACAGATTGGTCTTAACACATCACATGGTCAATATTTATATATTACCCCTAATGAGACTAAGTGGGATCATACCATTAATAATTTAAAGGGACCCATGCATATGCTAAAACATTTAGGAGCTGCCTCCATCCATTGGGAATACAGGGGGTAGTTTTGGGGTTAATTTTCCCTTTCCCATCCATAGATCCAAGCTGTGCTTGAATATGGACAGGAATGAACTTTGTTTTATGTAAATTGAGAGCCTGTTCCAGAGCAGCAGTATCCTCTGCAAGATATACCTATGCCACCAAAATTGTTTTGTTGATGTTACAGAAGTGATTTAGATCCCTAAACAGAATATGTCTGATGTCATATGACTTGCTGATGTGCATTAAATCCATCAGCAGTGGGTCAGAGGAGGTCTTGTATGCCAGCAGTCTGCAGGATACCAAGTCTAGTGATAGGGCTTTGAGTCGGGTCATGTAAGGCATGTTGTTTAGGCCTTGTATCCAGGTTAGCTATATCTGGATGTTATAACACTTATTTTTCAAATGTAAAAATTCACATTAACATGAAATAGTACATGCTGGGTATACTTGGATGTTAGAGCACCACTTATTTCACACACCTATTTCATTGCATGAAAATAAAACTACATTAAATGAGTTTATATGTGAGGTAAAGTTCCTACAAGTGAACTATCTATATACCCCTCTCTCTCTGTCCATATATGGCTGCCACTTCTATTTGTAGAGGTGCCTGTTTTCAGCTCTGCAGCGTATTTCATTTTCTGAGAGTTCGTGCCTGTTTTAGTAGCCATTAAACTGTATAGTCAGTAGTATACAAGTTCTTATACACATCATTACACTGTCATTTATTTTAGTTTATAAGAATATTTAAATAAGATTATAGTATTAGCTACAACACAGCACACGACTATAAGGCTAAGGGCAGGAAAAGTACATTCGTGTACAAGCAAGTTATACATTGTGTTCTGGCAGAGGAATGTATGTCATGGTTCCCTTCTGTTAGGGTAAATGCAAGGCTTGTGAATTCAACTCTGAAATGAAACAACTTCATACATACACACACTCATATAAATATACATACACACCCACACACACACACATATATATATATATATATATATATATATATATATATATATACACACAGATTCACTTTAGAAGCTCGAAATACTGAAATATCGAAATTCAGTATTTCGTGCCTATAAAGTGGAATCCTGAGAACAGCGAAAGCTCAGAAGCATGAAATGCAAATCCTCAAATACCGGCAGTTTTGAATTTCACTGCGGTTATGGATTCTGGTAAGTGTGTGTTAAGGGTTTTGGGTAGGGGCTGTGGTGTGTCTGTCAGTGTGTTTTGTTGCTGTGATGTGTGTGCGTGTGAGGACAATGTAGCTTGTGTGGTGGTGTTTTGTCTGTAGTGTGACTTCGGAGTGAGAATATTTAAGTAGGGGGGTTGTGAGGGGTGCAGCCCCCCACATGGGTGGTTGCAGGGGGGGGGCTTGCCCCCTGCTTTTATGTAGTACAAAGCTTGTGTTTGTGTGTGTGGGGAGGATGGTGTGTGCGTGTGTAGTAGAAGCACAAAATTCAAAATCTCCGGTGTGCAAGATTTTGAATTTCGTGGTTCTGAGTTTTCGTGGTTTCAAAAATTCAATTTTATAGCTTCGAAATTGTAGGCCACAGAACCCGAACCGGAACACAAAAGGTGGGGCTGTATCCATATTCATCAAGGATACCCACACCTCCAGGTTACTGGTGCAACACAATGCCTCAGAGATCATCCATGTGCAACTAACAATGGGCAAAACTGCAATTCAAATTGTAGCTTGCTACAGATCACCCACCCTGACCCAGGACCCCATTCCGCATTTCTGGAGACACTGGAAAATATGAAGTTCCTACCAAACGCCCTAATATTGGGTGATTTCAATTACCCAAACATTAACTGGGAAAACTATTCAAGTACTAACTCCCTTGCCCAACACTTCCTAGAATTTATAAACTCGAACGCCTTGGATCAACTGGTCAACACCCCCACCAGAGGTAGCAACATATTGGACCTGGTCATCACCAACATGAGTGACCAGTGTTCTATGTTGGAGGTCAACCCCTCGCTGGTTAGATCAGACCATAGAGTAATCACTCTGGATACCCACATTCCGCTCCCACCCCCAATCAAGGAAACCACTGGGAAAAACTTTTCAAAAGCAAACTTCACGTTACTTAAGACCGAGGTGTAAAGGTTCACAGCCCCCATGCTAAAGGACAGCGCTGTCCAAGCTGCTGAATCCCTTACAAAGGCACTGTGTGAGCACCTGCAAGAATGCATGGATCGTGCTATCCCAAGCAAAACCAAGACTCACTCCTCCAAAAAAAGGAAACCAGTCTGGTAGACCCCTGCCATAAACAAGCTATACAACAGGAGGAGGAAACTAGTACAGAAAAAGAGTAAAATCCCAAGAAGGAAAGACATCCCTGATCAGTATCAGCAAGAAACTACAATCTCTTATAAAATCATCCAAGGCTAGCTTCGAAAGAAAAATTGCCAAGGACTCCAAAGATAACCACAAGCGTTCTTTACCTATGTCAGGAACCTAAGTGGAAACTCTCAGATCTTCAAAATGGCACAAAATACTCTGAACTGACTGATATTGCCAACATTCTGGCAGACCGGTTTAGAGCAAACTTCATCCCCCTCTCACCCCCTAAAGGGCCCCTAACCATACCAGAAGAATGTAGAGCCCCGGCAATCACTGAACACACAGGTTAAATCAGCCCTATCCAAAGCCAAAAACACAGCTTCAGTGGGACCGGCCGGTGTCCCAGGCTGTGTCTTACACAAACTCCAAAATGAACTAACCCCTCACCTAAACACACTGTTTAAACTCAGCCTCTCTACAGTCTACATACCGATAGAATGGCGCACAGCAACAGTTATCCCACTGCACAAAGGTGGAGCCACAACGTACCTCAGGAACTATCGCCCTATAAGCCTGACTAGCCTGGTCTGCAAGGCTATGGAGCACATTATCATGGAACTCATTAACAGAGACATTGGGAAACTCCAAACATTGGACCCTACCCAGTTTGGCTTTGTTATGGGCAGATGATGCTTCCTAAACCTGGTGGACTTCTTTCATACAGTTACCAATGCTTTAGACGAGGGAGGTCCACACAGCCTACCTAGACTTCGCAAAGGCTTTCGACACCATTCCCCATTGTGGTATTATAGACAAGCTCACTAGCCTGAACGTAAACCCCCTACGTCACAAGATGGATTTCCAGTTGGCTCACGGATACAACCCACATGGTGAGAGTTGCAGGCTCTAGGTCCGACTCTAAACCGGTTACAAGTGGCATCCCCCAGGGCTCAGTCCTGGGACCCCTCCTGTTGGGTATATACATCTCAGAGGTACAGGCAAGCACTGGAGAACTATGGCTGACCAAGTTTGCAGACGACTGCAAACTGGGGACCATAATTGACTCTCCGGCTGATACAGGCATCCTCCAGAAGGGTCTCACTGAGACGGATACCTGATGTCAAAATTATGGTCTCAAGCTAAATGCCAAAAAGTGCATAGTAAAAAACGAAGTATTCGCAAACTACCACATACGTGGTAGTCCCCTAAATACAGAAAATGAAATGAGGGATCTGGGGACCCAAGTAGATAGTAATCTCTCCTTTGATAATCATATTGCCAAGGTGGTTAGAAAATCCTTCTATGTGGCCCACCTAATCACAAACTGGTTCGTATCTAGAACAAAAGAGGTTATTGTACCCCTCTACTCATCACTCATCAGACCCATCATAGAATACAATGCCCCATTTGGGATGTACCTTACAAGACACCTGTAACAGCTGGAAAGACCACAGAAGTACCTCACCAAGAGGATTACTGGCCTCAAACAGATGCCCTATGCAGCCCGACTGAAGAAACTCCAGCTGTACTCAGTTGCATACCGCCTACTCAGAGGTGATCTCTGCCTGACATACAAGGCCATGTCCAACCCAGAATTGATGGACATGCTCCATCTAAAAAAAAACAAATCCCTGAGAGCCACACGCTGTAGTGATCTAAACCTCACCATAACGATAAATAGGACTTGCTGGAGGGATAGATTCCTGTCCCAGATGCTTTGGAACAGGATTCCGGTCTACATTAGGCAGAGCCCCTCACTAACACTCTTCAAGAGAAACCTTGACGAGTGGATGGGAAACAGAAAATTTACCCTGGGGATCACTGTAGTGGCTCTGCTGGACAGAGACACAGGGAACTAATTTAAGGGGGCAGCGAAAGCCAACACATTCTGGCTAGGCTTACATATGCCCTTTGGCAGATAGCCTAGTACTTACCTATGAACCTATAAATACTGGCAGATAGCCTAGTACTTACCTATGAACCTATAAATACTGAATTTTGATATTTCAGTATTTCGAGGATATAAAGTGAATCCGTACACACACACACATATATATACACATACATACACACAGACATATATAAATATATGTACACACACTCATTCATATATATATATATATATATGTGTGTGTGTGTATGTAGGTGTGTGTATATATACACACACACACATATATATATATGTATATATATATATATATATATATATATATATATATATATGCACACACACGTAGAGACACCTACTTCTACAAATTATGCAGTCCTAGAGAAAAATAAATCTAAAAATGAGGAAGAAGATGTGGGAAAGAAGTAGGGACCCCCCTCCCCCAAGATATTGCTCAATAATAGCTAGAAATCAGATATGGAGTTCTATGCAGGTCTAAACTAGTAACCCTGACAGCTGAATTAGAAGGCATCTGTTTGAAACCCAGAATGTTCTTATATGTACCTGGGAATATATGGTGGAAAGATGAGATTACTTTGCAAGGGATGGATTTCATCTTTGCCATTGAGCCAATAAAATGTAATGCCACACACTTGGAAGTAAACTTTTTTAGAAGTAAATTAATTGATATGTAAGGAGAGATGAATGCAAAAACTAGGATAAGTTAGTAATACTAATTGCTAGAAGCTTAAGTAGTTTGGTGAGATGAGACTGTTTTGCACTGGATGATGTGGGCATTAGGATAGTAAAGATGCCTGGTTTAATGATTCTATCCCTGCTTTATATTTCCCTGAATTTCAAGGGTTTTGAAACTTTACAAAAGATATTGGGGTGGGGTTGTCATGTCAACAGTCACAAACAAGATACTGTGTGTTCAAATTATCTTTCATAGTGGAGATTGTTTCTGTAGCTGTTCATGATAAAAACAAAAGAATATAAATCATAGGCCTTCATAGATCTCTGTCCCTTAATAATGGAAAAACAGAAACTGGTTAGTTGTGCTTAAAAGATCTTAATGACATTTTAGGGGAAGATGATAATATCTCAATGATTGACCGAAACAGTATGGCAGATTTTACAAGGCTGAACAATGTTTGTCAGTTCTCCAAGAGTAAGGGGTTGTACAGCCAACTATGGGAAATGGTGTTCCTGATGTTATTTCGTCTTCCTCTGAAGTTGCTGTTATGGAAGTTATGGTTAAATATCCTCATGGTAGTTCAGATCATGTTGTAGTAAATGTGGCTTTAGTTGGAATTTCCATAAAATGAAATCTAGTACATTTGAACTTTTGCAGAGGTGATTTTCTTTTATTAATAATTGTATAAACAATTAGAACTGGAAAGAAGACTTCAGAATAGTTTTTATGTAAAATTTTCAGTAACTGAAAAGTTTGTTCTAGATTTAATTAAAGCACTACAATTTCTGACTCCTCCATTAATGAATTTGATGATTAGAAATTGTATTGGGGGAGAAGGTAATTAGAAATCCAACAAAACAAGGCATTGTATAAACATCCAGTCATTAAGGTTAGAAATCCAACAAAACAAGGCCTTGTATAAACATCCGGTCGTTAAGGTTAGAAATCCAACAAAACAAGGCCTCGTATAAACATCCAGTCGTTAAGGTTAGAAGTCCAACAAAACAAGGCCTTGTGTAAACATCCAGTCGTTAAGGTTAGGCAGATGATTAGAATGGCTAAGAGTAAAATTTAGGGAATAATGTGATGTATAGTAAGAAATATTTTTATAAATATGGTAGAAGATATAGCAAACACTGAAAGTCAAATATATGCTTAATTATTGAAGACCGGATGGTAACTTAATCACGTGTTTTGGTTGACTATTTTCCTGACTTATTTGTGAAGCCAGGTGAAGGAGTGACACTGAAAAAATATATATGCATTTATTTAAATTTATGCTAATACTTATTGTGGCTGCAAGCTCCCAAGTATAGCAGTGAAGATGGTGGAGAAGTCCTTTGCTAAAATATACTTACTTCTGAACACACCCCTCAACCACTAAGCCCAAGAATCCTGGACAAATTCAAAAATAATGGGAGGAAAGGCCCAAGCTAGGGAACAAATTACAAATATTGCTCTTAAAAACTTCAAAAATTGCTAGAATAACAGGATTTGGACTGGCATGCATTTTCTAAAGTATATGAAGTGTGAAACTGAAATGTATTGCAGCATTTAGTGACTTCAATCCTCAATGATTTTCCAAAAAAAACTAATTTTATGAAGAACCATCAACTATAAATATGAGTCAAAAAATCTGTACCACAGAAAACTATGTTGTTCAATGCACTGGTGAAATAAATGGACTATTTCTAGTTTCCATTAAGGGGAACATTATCTGTTTCAACAATCTTTGATATCCAGACTAGCCCTCTAACAAAAATGTGCTTATACTATTTCCAGTTCATGATGAAGGGTTTCTTTTAAGACAGAAATGTTAGGCCTGTAACTACTCTGTTTGGCAAATGAATTTTGGTATGAGTAATGCAAAGTTCAGCTGAAAGAATATAGTTTGAAATATATCAGCATGGTTTTATATCAGGAAGGTCTACTATTACCAGTTTTATACATTTTTGTATTGATGTAGTTCATTCCATTGATGATGATATGGTAGTGGACATGATTTATTTGGATTTGGCTAAAGCCTTTAATTTGGTTCCTCATCATAAATATTTATGGCTTTAGAGATATTGTAGTTTAATAAACATGTGATCAAATGAATGTGGAACTGGTTAAATGTTAGTGAAGTGTACACTATCATAAATCAAAAGACTTTAAATAAACAAGGGGAAGCCACAGGGCTTCATTTCAGGCCCTTTTTATTTTCATGTCCGCTTTTCCAGTAACAGCTTGATGCTGGGTTGAAAAGTTTCCTGATCTTATCAAGATTACCAAAACTGTATCAATAAGTAGAAGTCAATATGACAGCCAAAAGTACTTATGGAAGCTTGGATCCAGTCAAATAGGATACATTTCAATTAGTTTAAATGTAAGGCATTGCATTTAGACTGATGTAAGTTAGGGTCCCCACTTACTATGGATAGCACAATTAAGGAATGATAAGAGTTTGAAGATATGGGCATGATCATTCTCAGCTTCAACAAGCAGGCGAGGAACACATCTTGGAGTTAGAACATTATTAAAGATTCTTCCTCAAGGGTTGCCATGGTAATGCTTCTTATTATTAGACTATAAATGGAGTACAGTACTGTCTTTTGTGAATGCTTAAGATCTGATATCTGCAGAATATCAAATTTAGCTTATGAAGACAGACTTAGGAAGCTTAATTTATTGTTTATTTAAATTAAATTTTATTTGGGTAGCTAACATTTTTAAAAATGATACAGTTGTATGTACTTTGGGGATTAATTTTTGAAACATAGGTGTATAAAGAATAATCAGTTTTGGGACTTGAAAGCTAGATGCACACTAATCAGAAGATTAACTCCATTTCTCCTAGTGTGAAAACAGAAGCTGAGTGGCGTCAAAAGTGGGGTTTTTTTTGGGGGGGGGGTGCGTTCAGTTACTGGCTAAGTAAGTACATGGACTGGTTGGGTTGTCAGCAAAGATGGAATTTGGAAAACTTTAAAGAAAATCAACCAGAAAAGGTGAAGAGAAAAATACTGTCTGTGAAGGATTCTGCAGCTGTTCAGCAAAAAGCAGTTCAAGTTTCAGCTTAATTCAAGAGATGGTTTCCTGTAATTTAGAGGAAAATTAAATTGTACTCAGAGGTGATTAAAATAAATGAAAAACTGAAGACATATATCCACTCAAATAAAAGGCTGGAAAAATAGCATAAGCTTTAAGTGGCTGTTCAGATGATCTGATAAAACTGCAAAAACTGAAATGAAGAAAAAGCTGGCAGAGTATGAAGCTTCTCAAGAAGGGCAGTTTAAAAAAATAGAATAATTAGAAGGACAGAAACCTGGGATTTTCTGCTGTACCACAGAAAGTGGAAAAAGCAGACTGTATAAATTTTATGAAAGCACCAATAAGCAACTGGACTGGTGTTCCATAGCAGGAGTTGTTAATTGAAAAGTCACATGTATTCTACAAACCTGGCCATGAGAAAGTAGTAACGATGTAGTCATATAAGCAACAAGACTTTGTGAAGGACAAAGTATTAATAACTGCAGACAGCAAAGTGTTTGTAGAAAATTATTTACTGTACACTAGACAGAAGAGAAGCAGATTTATCACAGCAATCAGGGAATGTTGAGTGGCAGGTGTGAGATTGAAGCTGCTACACTCAAGTTGTCTTCAGAGTGTTTTTCCCTGGAGGATCAAAGACATTTTCTAATGCAGGACAGGCTAAAGAGTAAATAAGTTAGATTAGAATTAAAATATTTTCTCTCATTTTTTACAAGGGTAAATGACTGTCACTAGTGTATGGTCTAGGAGATCTGGTCAAAAACAGCATGCCTTAATGTATTTTTGACATAAGAAAGCAGTCAAATGCAAATCAAAGTGCCTTTTTCCCAATGGCAGCAAAGCTGTTTACACCTACTCCTGTTGAAGGTGCATCTCTCAACAATTAATTACGGTCTGTGCACATTGGCAATAAGGAGAGATGCCCATTTCCAGTCATCCTCTTTAAGGTTTTTATTTTTTTCAGCGAAAAGATATGATTTACCCAACAGTCATCAGAATTGTCTATCTTTTTGATTTAGTGTGACTAAATGACTCAAGTTCCTTGATTTTGACAAGCAACAAATAAAAATAATTATGTTTTTATATAAATGGAGAGTACTGTTATTTTTTAATACAGCGCACCATTCGTAATGTACACTGTAAACTTTTTAGACCTTAGTGGGTATATTTGAAATAATGAAGGGTTTTAAACTAAAGACCCCAAGTATGTTAGCAAGATATAAGTAGAGTATAGTCTTCTCAGATTTTACATCTTTAAAATAATTATACTTATGAAGCGATACAGTCTTATTACAATATATAAGAACAGTATACAGTTTTATTTGCTTATTTACATATTTCATTGCCAATTATTCATTGATGTTAGTATTTTACAACATAAAACATATGCAAGTATTTTAAATTATACATATCCATAAGACTTCTAAAACTTTTCTGCATACATTTATGTACGTTGGTGACAAAAATTGATATTCATATTAATGATGGGAAATTGTGCACTGTAATATAATTCTCCAGCTTTTTGGGATATTATGTCCCATTGAAATTACCATCCCATGAACCTATGATGTAATGATTGTAATATAAATTCATCCTATAGTGAAAGGACCTTGAATTTAGATTCATCCAGGAACTGAAATATGACATTCTTATGTGAAAGAACAGTAAAATGTAAATGCAACCATAAATAAAAGGATGATGGAAATGCATATTTCTCCACTATCAAAAATCTTAGAGAAATGTGTTCACACATAACTACTTAAACAGCTCTCTGATAATGCTCTTCTGGCTCCCACCCAACATGAGTTCCGTCCAGGACATAGCGCTATCTCTGGCCCCCACCCAACATGGGTTCTGTCCAGGACACAGCACTGCTCTCATTTACTGATACTGTTAACAAGGCCTTAGATGCTGGTCACCCTACTTCAGTAATCCCACTGGATCTCTCTCAAGCCTTTGATACGGTATCACATACTAAGCTATTAATCCAACTATCAAAACTAGGATGCACCCCTAAAATCTCTTTCCTGGTTTGCATCCTACATAAGTAACAGGGAACAATTGATACGAGGGCTTACTGTACAGTCTGATCACCAAGCAAACAACATAGGAGTCCCACAAGGATCCATAGTGGGGCCACTACTCTTAAATACAGTCATCAATGACCTACACAAAGCCCCCAAATACAAAATCTTATCCAATACACCGATGATTCCATGTTAATATCCACCTCCAACAATTTCTCTGACCTTCTTAATTACTCAAAAGGCTTTTACAGTACCTAAATTGAATCCTGGCTAAATAATGCTCAACACCTGTTAAACCCTAAAAAGGCTAAACTTTTAGTCTTCTCCACAAAATGACCAGATACAGACTTCAAAATCTGTTCTAAAGATGTACAGAAATAGAAACAGTGAAAACAGCTAAATTGCTAGGCATAACAATAGGTGACAAACTCACTCACAAACCTCATATACTCAATGCAGTAAAGACGACACACTTTAAACTAGGCAAACTTTATCGCCACAAACTTTACCTGGACAGCCACACCAAAATAAAACTTACCAGTACCTTACTTACCCTTTTGTATGGTAGTGCCATCTTTACAAACCTTAACTCAACATTTACTAAAAAACTACAATCCTGCTGTTATAAAATAGCCACATTTGCCTCCAGAAGCTCTCACATCATTGCTAAAGCTATTACAGAAATGAATTGGCTAGATTTCCCCCTCCATATCTACTATACCCCATTAACCTTAGCCCATAAACTAATCTTCAGACGCAGCTCCATCCTACAAATGTATACTCCTACAGGAACACCAAGATCCTCAAGAAAACAGCTACTAACCATAACAAAACCAAATAAAAGAGCTGGCCAAAGTCTGTACTTCCATTGCATTGCCAAGCTATGGAATACCTTACCCTCCCAAATAACTCAAATTGACTGCATAAAAACCTTTAAGTCAGCAGTAAAATCCTACTACCTAAACAATCAAACCACCTTAAAACAGTCCTTCAATTAATTCTTGTGTTCTGATGTAAATAACCAGTTCTTGTTACCTAGCAATGCAGTTGTTTTCTTAAAACACGCTACAGATGGTACTGTTTCATAACTATACTGCTCTACATATGTAACTTAACCTCCGCACTGTATTATATATGTTCTCCTTTTATACATTGAGAAATTTGATTTATGTATGTTAGATTTGTTTTTATTTGTAACACTTGTGGAGCTTTTCTCCTCGGGCCTCCACTGAAAAGGGTTTTTGGCCCAATGAACTTTCCCGGTGAACAAACGTCAGTAAGTAAATAAATAAATACAGATTTAGCCTTACACAAAACTGTGACGGGTCATGAAATGTTGATTTATCCATTAAGAAATCATCAGTAAAATCATATTGGATGGAAATTCACGTTCATAGCAAGCTGCCATGACCATGCAACTTTGATTTGTGATTTAAGACAAAAATTTCCTCAAACAGACTGTGGGAGAACAATAGAACATAGACCCAGTGCAACCATGACTCTCCTCACCGAGTTCAACTGGTTGGAAGCACAACCTGGCAAAAATTTAAAATAGAAATTTTTGCAGCAAGTAAGTCCCTCTTTAACGTTCATGTGGGAGCAAGCCCATCAGCAGTCATTAACTTATGAATGCCAACTTCTCAGCTGCCCAGACATAAAGGAAATAGAATTTCATGAAACAATAGGAAACATTGCCGATACATACTTAGAAACAACACTGGCAGTGATTTCTTATGTTCTGCACTGGGGAGATGAAGTCTCCAGTTAAGGGTTCATTAATGGGACTTTATGACAATGCCACGCCACACAGTCTCAATTCATTCCCAACCAAAACATGACAGATATCAAGCAAGTTGAGTCCAGCTACGCAAAAAACGGAGACATTACGACACAACATAGGCCTATCCTTAAACAAATGCTGATAGACCCTCGGACAGTGGTTCCATCATCATATAAAATTGTGACATGGGCATGCAATATTGATTTGTTTCAAGCAAAACTGTGAAAGCGTCATACAGTTTAGACTAACACAAAAAAAAAATAAATGCTGCCAAACACCAACTGGATAACCCACTTTAAACTCAAAACAAAACTTTAACAAAATACATAGGGTAGAGTAGGTATTCAGATAACCTCTTCAGAACCACAAATATTGAATAATTGCTTTGATTGTTGTACCAATTTTCCTGATGTGAGTTTGAAAAATGAAACCACTATTCCTCAAGTCGTGGGCAGAGAGAGAGTCCCCATGCTTTATTCTAATATATATTCTAATGTTGAACTGAAACATGAAGACATTACCTAATTCAGTACATTCATTTTTGGAAGCCACATGTGAGTTAGTTTGTTTCTTTTTTACCAAGTTATGATTATTTCTATGGATGCCTTCATTTCCCCACTAAAATGTGAGATGACCACACAAGTCAAACATATTATGACAGGTGCTTAAACTGCTGATTCATTTTCTCAGGAGTCGCTGTAGTAAGGTTAGTAGGTGCCTTGTGCAATTCTCCCATTTGACGTACCCCCACTTGAAGGTGAGAACCAAAAGAAAGTCCTCAATAAAAAGGTCTTATAAGAGATGACAATCCCCCAAAAGGTCTTCATGCTAAGCAAAGAGTTATTATGAATAGATATTATGTGTTGTATGGTAGCAAACAATGCTGCTGCTTTACCGTTGAACTAGGCTTCCTCCAAAAGTTCCATTATTTTTGGAAAATGTACCTTCAAGATAAATAGAGACAACATTCTGATAAACTGTCAAATTTGTTGTCTTCTTGCTACAGTCCCTACAACATAAACACTGACTGACTGTCATTTTAGCAGCCACAATGATGATTGCAAGGTTGTAATAAAGTTAGTCAAACTACAATTCTTAAATTATATTTCAACTAATCTATAGTGCAAAAACTTTTATTTTCTCAAGAAAACAGAAGTGAGGGACAAACAGTTCTGCTTTCTTAATAGCTAGCTATAACTTAAATAAAAAAAACAGGTTCATTTTGGAAAACTGAGAGTCAAATTAAGGTGATTGTTAGCAGAAGCACCCCAAGGGTGGAGAGAAGAGAGCAGCTGCCCTCTGTTCATGGTGTTTGGGGGGGCGGGTACAGTCAGAAAGAGTGGTTCATAAATTCACAGATTAATACTAAGCTATCAGTCTAACAGACTATTATAAGCCTAGTGAATAACCAGAGGTCAGTATCAAACCCTGTGCTCTGTAACTTTAAGGTAAGGACCTTATCCAACATCCCACTATCCACATTTTTCTGTACTGGCACTTCTGAAAGCCAGTACAGAAAAGTACCTCAGTGAGTAGTAAGCTGATATAGCAAGCTTGCTAAAGTATAAAACCAGGAGAGGTCCTTTATTTTATTTTTTTTTTCAGCTAAAGAACTGAAGGGGTGGGAGGTAGGAGGAGTGGCTGCACCCGATTGGAGGAGTGGACTTTTTTTTTTTTCTTTTCCTCTTCAAATGAAGGGCGGAGTGGACAGGGAGCCAGACTGGCAAGCTATACTGGGTGCATTATAAGCTGTGGCTCTGAAAGTCAGTTTGTGTTGAGACATGAACTGCCATTTTGTTGACGTGAGCAATGAAAATCAGTGTGTGTCTACTTTAATGACGACATCCGGTGTTCATGAGTTTGAGATATATATATATATATATATATATATTTTTTTTTACACTGGTGTGCCACATTTCCTGCAACAGTGGTAGTTAGATGTATGCTAAGTGGATTAAGGGAAGCTGTAATATATACATTAAGTATCTTGTTTACCACTTGCAGAGGTACTGTGAACATTCTTTTAAAATGCAAGTTATTCCTCAGTCATACATCTAGTGCGTTCACATTTCTAGCCAACATTTAAGAAGCAAAAAGAAGACAAACAAACATTGATTGCACAGTTCCGTAAACATAGATTTCCTGATAACTTTGCATTATATTACTTTAAGTTTTCTTTTTCATAATACAGAACACTGAAAAAAGCCTTAAATGTTTTTTTTTTCAAAATTCACAACTTTTCATTCTATATTATGGCAGCCCACAGGAATAATAAATAAATACAAAGATTAGCATAAAGCAACCTTAAGTTTGTTCAGCCTGTAGAAGTGACTCTCTGGTAACCGTAGCAGGGATGAATAAGCACAGTATGAGTACAAATACCACTGAATAAATCTGATTAGTTTTGAGATATAAACGTGAAGTAAGAGAGTCCCTGCATAAATAACGGATCAGCGCTTATAGATTTATAATTAAAAGTACAACTGAATTCTACTATGAAAAACTTGATCACGGTTGAAGAATTTCATACATGTAATACCAGGTGGGTGCCACAGCAAGTGATGTCTCAGATGGCAGGGTTGTTGATTTACTGAACTTCAATGATTAGCTGCTATCACATGTGATGTTAGTGCATGAAACATGTGTCACATGAATTACAGAAGAACAAACAGATATGTAAAGCACTGACCCCATATTTTCAGCACCATAAATAGTTTGGGGTCCCCCTTCAGCTCCAAAATAAGTTTAGAGGAAGAGATATAGAACAAACATACTGTTACAATAGAGCCTGTGGTAAAGGTGAACAGAGGTACCTGAATCATTTTTTGAGTTGTACCAGAAAGGCAACAGTACCAGATGGCTAAAGTCTGACAAAGAAACCATTGTCCGTTTTATAAGTTTTGAAAGAGTTACACAATTCTCCCTCCACTTACTCCATTAATCAAAATAAAAACTATGCAGCTCTGGTATTAATTGACAATACCCAGCATCCATGGGTGGGGACAGACTCATGCTGAACAGTGGAACATCAGTTGTTCTGAATGTTTCTCAGTTGAACAGGGACTATGCTGTAGATTGGTTAAAGCCAGCTGCCAGTGTCATTAGATATGAGTCTAAAATTATATTCATTGTTTACAGATTGAGCTAAACAGAAAAAAACGTTGTTTCCCTCTGACAGATGTTCAAGATGGGTGGAGTGAAACATGACCCCTCTTTGTGGAAACACAGTGTCTACATTAAAAATTACTACTGGAGTTGAGAACTACTACTAGGCGGTGTATGGTCTCTGTTTCTGAAGCCTCCCAGTTAGCAGACATGCAGTTTTGCTTCACAGACTGACTTTGGCAGTCAGGTAGGAATCATCAAAAGAGCACCACACACATTTTATGATGGATGTTTGGCAGAATTCCTCCAGAAATTTCCTGCCCCACATCCTGACTGCTATTTGAAATGTGAACTTTTAGGAATTTATAACATGTAAATTAACAAAAAAGCAGCATTATTTCTCATAATGAGTCTGTTTTCCTTTATAATGAAATGCCCCCTCATTTCTTCCCATTCATATATAGTATGCATTGCTGTCAGTTTGTGTATCAGTACAACCATTGCTACACTTTAAACAAGTCTACAACAATGCAGACTTCTGCACCTCTCAATGAACAAATGTGGGCACATAAAAGAAGGTGGAGAAGTAAATAAATATTTGTTTTCCTCCATCCATCTCTTAACATAGTTAGCATAAAATAATGCACCATAGTTAAATTGCATTAGTCCATGTTCAATGAGGTAATAAATACAGTTTCACTGGATGGAGAGTTTCAGTCCAAAAGGCTATCTGGTATTTATTTCAGGTGCCTTTCTGAGTGGCAAGCAGATTATATCAGGTTGTTGGATATTGTGAGATGGCGTTCAAACAGAGCTTCGATTTCAGCAGTATATGCATCTCCTGAAACATAAAATACAGTGTCAGAAAATGCACAAAACACTTTTTTTTTAAATATTTTCTGTCATTGTTTACTCCATACAGGTATTCATCTGTTTGTCCTACAAACAATTTGAACTGCTGATTCTAGACAAGAAATTCAAAATAGTAAGAATGCTGGTGTTCTATTAACTGCAAAGGTACTTATGCAAAAATGTTTTGCTACTCAAACTTGAATATGGGCTCCATTTATGGACTTTTCACTCCTATAATAACTGAAAACAGCATATGTAGATTCTCACTGCACTGCTTGCTGACACTTGATCATACAACTGTAATCTTCTAAAAACATTAAATGGACTCTCAGTAACTAAAAGATCAGCTTACCTACTAGGTACTACCCTCATCAGAAAAGAAAACTTCATAGCAGGGAACAAGTACACCCTCTCAGTAGCAGCAAAGTTGACACAATCGCCTCATGAGTCCCACCTTCAAAACTGTCACGGGTGAACAGGGTTACTCCATACTTGGTTCTGCCTAGTGGAAGAAATTACTAGCAGATATAAATTATCAAGAAAAATCTAGCTCAATACCTCTACAAGGAGGCTAACTTCTCTTGATGTTGGCTATACATTCACTTTTCATTTGACAAACTGCTTTTTCTGTTATATTCCAGTGTGTGTGTGTGTGTATGTATATATATATATATATATATATATATATATATATATATATGAATGTGTAGAGTTTACCTTTAAAATGTTGAGGTGCACATCTGCGATGGTCAGAGGTCTCAAAGGCTGTTTGCAAAAGTTCATATTAGTGAACAATAAATTGCCGAACTCACAAAAGAGTGAATGCCAGTGTGCATTCGCTCATGTGAATTCAGCATTCTGAGTGGAGATCGGGACGTACACCCCTTCTCTCACTGTAGTACAGTCTTGGAGTTAGTACATAAAAGTAGCAGGAGGTGTGAGGGGCGCAGGGGGTCTTGGTCTTGCCCCCTGCATAACGGTCTTAGTAGACATGGGCAAATAGCAGGTGTTTCAAAGTCGAAATTCCCGGAGTGTCAACTTTCTTTGAGTAGCGGATTTGCATTAGTAAGGACTCGGCGGTGCAGATTCTGACATTATGAGTGGGGTACATGAACTGTCGCACGTGTGTGGCGACATTTTAAAGGTAAACTATATATATATATATATATAAAATTTATTTTCTCAGAGACATCATGCCCCGCATGGTTTTGCAAAATTCCTCTAGCAATTCTGGTTAAAATCTGATTTATTGTACTTGATGACTGTACTACTGGTTTACTATACTGTACTGTTATTTGGCTGTACTTCTCTTGAATCTGCAGCTAGGGCTTGGCTGAAAAGGGTCTTCAGACCAGCCCACTCACTCAGTTACCAACTATTAAATAAATCTATATGAAGAGATACAAAGTACAGTGCCATATAGGACACCTAACAAACTGTATCAGGCAAACTGCTGACACTCATGGATTGTTATCTTGTTTATTTATTAGATGTGAAATTGTTCAATCTCGCCGTTTGTTCTTACACACGGGTTCGGAGCCGATCCTCGGCTCTGAGTCGGCCGCATCATTAGCTCGCATCTTCGAGAAAGCTCGAGGCACAGTAATATCCCATGATCCTCCGGTGCTAACCCCCAGATCTAGTTTGCCACTAGCAGCAGATCACATCGAGAGGCTTGGGCCAGTAGAATGTTTCTTATTATATCTTGTTATTTCTTGATATTTACTTCAAATTTTACTTTTCTTTACAGTATTTGATAGGTTTAATATCTAGTAGTTGTTTAAAGTAGTTGTAGTCAGGTTGTTATTTAAAAAGTTAGTAAGGGCCTTAGGCTATTCTTTTTCTGTAACTATTTACAGTACTTAAAAAATATATATATATATATATGTATATATACTTTTCTGTCCTGTCTATTTTTCATAGTCATATATATATATATATATATATATATATATATATATATATATATATATATATATATCTTAGTGTGCTGTGTGAGTGTATATATTGCATTTAACATATTTTTTTTTATAAGAGTGTAAGATGTCAGAAAAGACCAAAAGTGGTTTTAAAAGGTGTCAGTGTGGACAGAAGATGTCCATTACTGACAACCACTCATCCTGCGTCTACTGTCTTGGCCCTCTCCACTTGCAGGAAGACTGTTCCATCTGTCATTCCTTTAGTGGGAGGGTCATGATGGAAAGACGCAGGAAGTTGGTGGACAGAGGGTTGCTTAAACCCGAGTTTCAGGAGGCCCTGGACAAGGCTGAACTGGTTTCTAAGTCTTTGAAGGGGTCGAAGTCTTCAAGAGTGTCGGAGCCCAAGTCATCGGCTCCAAGCACCTATTTTCAGATTCGGACACCGGCTCCTATGACTTCAGTGCCGGCTGTCGAGACTCTATCTCTGCATGAGGCTCAGGTCTTGGAGCCGGTATCAGAGGTACCACCTTCGGCTATCCTTCGCTCGGTGATGGCTTCGATCCCTTCGACCCATTCTTCGAAGCCACTTTCTGATTCCGATGTGGACCGAGTGGTACAGAAGCTTATGGAGAACTCGGCCTTGTCCAAATTAATCGAGGTTTCGTCCCAGCTGGTTTCGAAACTCAAAGCTATTCCAGTTCCCTCAAAACTTCCTCCTCCGAGACCCGTCGAGTCATTGGTGTTAGGAGCCGAAGAACCGATGGTTGTAGAACCCTCGGTGCTGAAGCCTCCAGTAGTGCTATCGGCTGCGTTGACCTCGACTCCTTCGAAACCAGCCGGAGAGTCTCTGAGCCGAAGATCTTTCCTGGGTTCCGGGGTGGATAGTCGAACCGAGATGTCGGTTCTGACTTTTCCCCTCTGTGCCTCGGCTCAGATCAGTTCGGATCTGTCCTCGATGTCGGAGCCCGTGGTTCCGATTCCGGAGAAACGACCCCCTTCTTTGGATCGGGTCAGATCTTTGGGTCGGGGCACTGGTGCCTTTGACATCATGAGGAAGGCCTTGTCTGATCAGACACATACTTCATCGGTATCTTCATCTCCTTCCCCAAAAGGTCCACATTCTGCTTCTGTGCCTTCGGTTCCCACTAAGCGTCTTGACCCAATGCCTCAGAAGTCCCCACAGGGCAACTCTGGTTCCTCGGATGCATCCCCAGAAGCTCCCGCTGAGGATGTTCCGAGGAAAAGACTGTGCAAGAGGAGGCACATAGATTCCCCTCAGGAATCTCTCACTTCTGATACTGATTTAGATGAAACAGAAGGGTCCCCACGGTCCACCTCTGAGGATGTCTCGTTTGCAGACATTTTGGAAATTCTGAAGCAAAGAGGTGACTGGCAAACCCTTACCCCTTCTGTGGATGAATCAGTATTACTGAAGGCATTTGGGGCTCAACCTTCTACCTCCTGGGTGACTCCACCCTTTGACGATCTCATGGAGCTTATAGCTCGGAGGGCTTGGGAAACACCTGATACAGTGGAACCAGTTCCCCGTAAACCAAATAAATATATGACGGCTCCCCAAGATAAAGCCTATCTTACAAAAGGAGTTCCCATAGACACTATGGTGGTGGCGGCGGCCACCACTAAGAAAGAGATGTCTGAATCATCTTCCTCTGTCCATCCTCCTAATAAGGATTCTAGGACAATGGACAGATATGGGAAGCGCATATTTAGTTCAGCGACTTTTTCTATCCGATCGCTCAACTACCTTACGCATTTCACGCGTTTACAGAGAGATCTCATTAAGGAATTAGGAGATACTCTCCAGGGACACACAGATGCTGCTGTCGCCGAGAAAGTGACAGCGCAACTTAACACCCTAAATTCCATAGTCAACTCGTCCATGAGGCTGATTTCATACACAGCCGAAGGACCGAGTAGAGCAGCAGCTTCAGCGATTGCCCTAAGAAGACAATCCTGGTTGCGCTTATGCTCCTTTGCGGAAGCCTTTAAGTCTTCCTTTGCCAACGCCCCCTTCGATGGTGCCTCCTTGTTTGGGCCCAAAGTAAAGGAGACTCTCACGAGGTGTGAACAAGAAGGAAAGACCCTGTCTGCCGTAGGGGTCTGTTTTTCCATTCCATCTGGACCCTACCCCAAAGGGCAACTAGGAGGAAATATGTGGTTCTGAAAGACTCGGGGATCTTTTCAACACACCCAAAGTGACGCCCCCTCCAGAGGCAGAGGAGGGAGAAGAAACGGAAGACACCACCCAGCCGGCAGAGGGGGTCCACAAAATCAGGGTGACAGAGAGACCTTCTCTGGGAAACCCTTCCAGCACTCCTGAGTACAGGCACGGCTGTCCTACTCTGGAGGCAGTCGGAGGTCGCTTGGCATTATACCCAGAGGCCTGGCTAAATCTTACATCAGATTACTGGGCAAAAAGCATATTTATCAGAGGCTACAACATCCCCTTCATAAAAATACCACCAAACTCCAAAAAACTCCCAGATGTTCCACCCAGTCTGCGAGACCAAGCAACCATAGAGATAGGAAGGTTGCTCGAAAACAGAGTCATCCAACCAGTCCCAGCGGACCAAATAGGATCCGGAACTTACTCAAGGTTCTTTTTAGTTCCAAAGAAAACAGGGGACTGGAGGCCAGTTTTAGACCTCAGCAAGTTAAATACCTTTGTGAAAAAGGAAAAGTTCCGGATGGTCATGCTTCAGTCAATCCTCCCTTTTCTGCAAAAGGGCAACTGGATGTGCTCTATAGATCTCAAAGACGCATACTACCATATCAAAATGGCCAGGGCATCCAGAGATCACTTGCGCTTCTGGCTGGGAGCCAGTCATTTCCAGTTTCGCGCTCTGCCCTTTGGTCTCACCTCAGCCCCCAGGGTGTTCACCAAATGCATGGCAGTAGTAGTGTCTCACTTGAGACAAAACGGATTCCGGGTGTTTCCTTATCTAGACGACTGGCTCCTTTCCTCCACCACCAAGTGTCGCCTTCTACAAGCCAGGGACTACACCATCAGTCTTTGCTCTTCACTAGGCATAACGGTGAATTTTGGAAAATCTGTCTTATTGCCGTCACAGCGTATGTTATTTATAGGAGCACAGCTAGACACTTCCCTGGCTCAAGTTACTCTCCCCCCACCAAGAGTATCAGACCTCAGGCATCAAATTTCGCTCCTTCTTCACAACAAGAGAGTCCCTGCACGACAAATATTAAGAGTGCTAGGCTTGATGGCAGCCTCCCTTCTTGTAGTTCCTTTAGGCAGGATGCACATGAGGATCCTTCAATGGATGCTATTCGCCCAGTGGTCGTATCTACAACTTCCACTGTCTCACGAAATCTTGATCACGAATTCTTGCAAGAAGGATCTCTTATGGTGGATACACAGTCAAGAGCTAACACTAGGATGACCCTTTGTATTACCCAGTCCGGTAGCAACTCTAACCACGGACGCTTCCCTGATAGGGTGGGGGGGGATTCTTTCAGGGACAAACAGTCCAAGGTCAATGGTCCAACTTGGAGTACAATCTGCACATCAATGTTCTAGAGCTGAGGGCAGTGTTTCTAGTGTTGCAACACTTTCACAAGTCCTTACCTCGGGGAACAGTGACAGTTCAGACGAACAACATGTCAGTGGTCTGGTACATAAACAAGCAAGGGGGAACCAGATCTTACCCGTTATGCAGAGAGGCCCTCAGAATTTGGCAATGGGCAAAGTCCACTGGACGCTTTCTGATAGCAACGCACATCCCGGGGACTTCCAACGTAATCGCAGACAGGTTGAGCAGAGCCATCCTGTTCCCTCACGAGTGGTCCCTCAAACCTCAAGTGGCGTAAGAGATCTTCCGCAGATGGGGCCAGCCTTGCTGCGACCTGTTTGCATCCCCTTTGAATGCCAAATGCAGAAGCTACTTTGCCCTGTTACCCCCCCCCCCAGGGACGCACTGGTATACGATTGGCCCCCGGGTCTCCTTTATGCTTTTCCTCCTGTTCCACTAATTCCCAGGTTTTTGCAGAAAGCCAAACGTCTGGACAGGACCATAATACTGATAGCCCCATTCTGGCCTCAACAAATCTGGTTTCTTTTCCTTCAATCCCATCAAGTGGAGGAACCATGGATACTGGACCCAGAGCCAGACCTGTTGACACATTCGTCGGGAGTTCCTCACATCTTCCTCAAGTCCCTCAAACTGACAGCTTGGCTGCTCCGCTTCCCATCTTAGCCAGGTCGGAGTTACTATCTCCTGCAGTACAACAAATTATTGTATCTTCTCACAAACCATCTACAAGAAAATTGTACATCAGCAAATGGAACTGTTTTGCGCACTGGGCCTCCAAACAAGGTATAGATCCATTTGGGGCCCCAGTACACAAGATACTAGATTTCCTCACCTCACTTTTTCAAGAAGGAGCATCAACATCCACTATAAGGGTTCAACTGGCCGCTATTTCCAATTTTCATATTGGCCATGAGGATGGTTTTTTTATGTCCCACAGGCTTTGTAAAGCCTTCATGAAAGGTACTTTTCACCTCCGTCCCCCCTTTCGTAATCCAATAGCACCTTGGAATCTTAATCTCATGCTGTCACAACTCATGTTGCCCCCTTTTGAACCAGCTACCACAACTCCGTTAAAATTTCTTTTGTGGAAAACACTTTTCCTGGTTGCCATCACTTCCGCCAGAAGAGTTTCAGAGTTACAGGCTCTATCTATCCGACCCCCATACATGATTTTTCATCCAGATAGAGTAACCTTGCGCACCAATCCGTCCTTCCTTCTGAAGGTTTGTTCGATTCAGAACATCAATCAATCTATCGAACTACCTACCTTCTTTAAAAATCATTCCAATAAGCTAGAATACACATTGCACAAGTTGGACGTTCACAGACAACTAAGATTTTACTTACATAGGACAAAAAGTCAGATCAACTATTTGTCTCATATGCTAACCAAAGAAAAGGACAGGCAGTAAGAAGGTTACCTTATCCAAATGGCTCTCAGATTGCATAACTTTCGTATATGCTGAATCCAAACAGCAACTCCCTTTCAAACCCAGAGCTCATTCTACAAGGGCGATTGCTACCTCTTCAGCCCATACAGCTCGTTTGCCCTTAGATGCCATTTGTGCAGCGGCGACTTGGACAAAACCACATACCTTTATCACCCACTACAAGTTAGACAAGAGTTCCAGGGACAGGGCGACGTTTGGTTCCACTGTACTCAGGAATGTTCTCCCTTGAGCCACCCAGGAAAAAGGAGCTAGGGACGCTACCCGTGTGTAAGAACAAACGGCGAGATTGAACAATTTCACATTAAGAAGTTATGTCTTACCATAACGATCCATGTGAATTGTTCATCTCGCCTTTGTTCTTACATTCCCCCCCTCCATCCCCCGTCCTATGGTCTGGGAGAACGGTTTTCAACTAGATTCCTTTTCAGCCTTTTCTAGGTATGGTTGGCATGTTATTAACAGCAGTAATGGCATCTTTTATCCTCTACCTGGCAGTAGGGTTCCAGACACTTTGTAGTATCTGTTTATAAGTGTTTTAGACACAGTTCTAAGAGGGATTTTTCTGGTATAGCAAACTAGATCTAAGGGTTAGTACCGGAGGATCATGGGATATTACTGTGCCTCGAGCTTTCTTGAAGATGCGAGCTAGTGATGCAGCCGACTCAGAGCCGAGGATCGGCTCCGAATCCGTGTGTAAGAACAAAGGCGAGATGAACAATTCACATGGATCCTTATGGTAAAACATAACTTCTTATTAACTAGGCGGTTGGACTGATCCTATAGACCACTTTTGGAGAGGAAAGCATTAGCAAAAGTCAAACCTGCACTGTACGTGTAATTTATGCTATTGAATACATCATATAAATATAAAAAAAAACAGGTAAACATGCACAAATTTATAGTCTTTTAGGTAAACTCAATCCTAGGGCTCCTAACAATGAAGGATTGTCAGTACAATGCAGAGATGCAGTGCTGCTACAGTGAAGGGTCGTCAGTACAATGCAGAGGTGTAGTGATACTTCATCAGTTTATTGGTTGAGGTGAGAGAATACTTGGCTGTGAAGCATACTAATAGTTCGACTTAGGTGATTCATGTATTTTAAGCAGTTATTTCAGATCAGGAGTTTGATATGAACTTTGGGACTGAATGGTATCTTTTTGGTACACTGACTGTCACAGGCAAGCTTATCTCGTATTGTTGATATGGAGTTACAAGCAACATGTGACCCTCAAATATTGTGACTTCAGATGGACCTAACAACATTTCTGATAACTTCCTGTTGAAATCTCAAAACTCATATACTGCCAATTCCTGACTGACCAAAGATAGATAAGTAAAAGAAACAAAAATACAGGAAATGAGCAGATATCAAACTTGCTTGTGTTACTTTCTTCTGCAACAGTACTTTTTGCCTAACGTCCTTCAAACATCCACACTGATTTTGCTGTAACTATGTACAACTGTACCCTATGCTTCTTTAGTTCCTTCCTCATATCAGTTTAATATAATTTATGATTGCTACCTCATCCCAACCCAAGTATTTAACCAAGTTAATATTCTTTGTTACAGTAAATAAATATGTGTCCACTACATTATCTTCTGGAGGAGGGGATCACAGAACTACCTTCTGTGAGGCCAGTGACCCTCCAGTTTTCCAGGGGAATGCCCCTGATAATGTCCTGTTTTCTGTTCACATTTATTTCACTTTTCCTGTTTATACTGAACATTATGTTCTGCTTTAGTTTCTCACTGGGATTTCTGTGTTTTGTAATTTGAGGCTTTTTGGTAGCAAAATGGCATTTTTTCATCAATTTCCCCACCTCTCTTACTTTCATCATTCAGGAATGGAAACGTACTGTTTCAGAAATGCTGTGCACCCATGATCTGCTTCATGAAGTGAATCAAACATTTTGTTGTGTGCTGATTTGCCATCAATATTTTAGAAAACCTAAAATGCAATTTCAGTAAATGCCACAAAACAGGATAAAACTGTAACATCTCCGCTATTAGTGTACAGGATACATTGTTTATCACATCTCTACCAACAGAATGAAATGTTTATCACCAATTTCCCAACATCCTCACTAGTTTATCACTACGGTGCAGTATTATTTCACAATTTGCCACCAGTCTGTCAGCAGCAGCAGCGTGATCATCGTGTTGAAAACCTCATTTAAATATCTGTAGTTAAAGCAACAGTACTAAATATACTGTCATTTATTGCTGTAAAACTCACTATATTCAGGTACACTAACTAATGCAGATACACTCATATTATAACACCATATTTTTCAGCACAACCCCCTAACAAATTACCATTTCGGTATTATAAGTGTTTTATTTATGTAAGATATTTAACAAAACAGTGAGAAAAAAATTGTTTTTCATGTTTAACAAAGGAGAATAAATGTAAAACAAAACATAAGAAGAAGGTATACGGGTATAAACATTGTTCAGCATAGAAATCTATATAAATAGGGTTTCATGTAAATGAATATTCCTTTTTACCAATAAGCAGGAAGAGATAAAGTGTAAGTCTTTCACATATTTTAACATACTAATGTTAAATTATAAAGAGAAAAGAAAACATGGGAGGAGTGTGCTTTTCTCAAAACCAAGAACATTATGAACAAGTCAATTTCACATATTTTGCGATTGCTGTTTTTCCCATTATAGTTCATATTCTTACAAAATTACAACGAGGTAATAAAATCACATTTCCCACAATGGAAACATGCAGATTAAGTAGAATATGTGGTTGCAAACATGTAAAACGTCTTGCATTGTACTGATAGGAGAAAACATTTGTGGGTAATTCGTCATGAAACATGTTCCCTAGCTCTCCAATACATAGTATTATAAACAGCATTCAGTAGAACCCCACAATTTCTGTATTTGTAATAAAAATACGTATTTATCAAAGTGGTATGATAAATATGTTTACTATGTACAGAGACATTTGGTACACTGAATAGACATTTTAGTTTATCTACAATGTTGGTATATCACCAAAAATTGTATTTAAATCTTTAAGCAAACCATCAAATATTTGTCTGTTTGTCTATATCTATAGTTCCTTGGCATTTTATCAGTCCTGTTAAATTCCTCTTAACCCACCATATTTAGTCTACTTACTGAGAAATAAAGTAAAACTGCAAGTATTGAGCAGAAGTATTGTTATTATTAAAATATACCCAATTTTAACTAACTAAACCATAGAAAAATAAATCTAATAAAATATAAAGCTAAATCCTAACAAAGTTTACTGCACTGCAAGAATCCATCAGAAAAACAGTTTGTCATCACTGATTATTTTTCCTAGTCAAAGAAAAACAGATGCCCCTATTCATAAAAATGCACAGACATTACCTAAAGCATTATTTAATGGTAGTTGTTTCTGTGGGATTTGGTTATACTGACTAATATCAATGTGACACTTTAATCCCAAGGAAAAGTAGCAACAAGGATAATGAAGGAGCCTATTAATGTACCCACTGACCTATTAATGTACCCACTGACCTATTAATGTACCCCACTGACCTATTAATGTAGCCCACTGACCTATTAATGTACCCACTGACCTATTAATGTAGCCCACTGACCTCAGTCAAGAACATAACTCTAACCTAAAAAATAAAGAATCATACATGAGGGAAATATTTGGGTGGCCAGTATATATGATACATGACATGTCTTTTAGAAGGATTTGGAAACTCAATGACTTGTGCCTTTGCATCTCATCACAAAAATCATTCACTAATTCTGTAGTATAATACATTTTATGTATTACAAGAAGCCCTACTTATACTGTGTTACCATTCTGCATGTTATCAAGCAATTTTCCCCTCTATGCATGCTGTCAACCTTTAAAATGGCATAACGACTCACAGCAATGCAACTCCATTCTTGCTTAAAGAAGCAATACTTAATTTATCACACAGACACATACACACCCACACCAGACACTTATGTATTCCATATGTATCTATAGCAAGATAAACAGGGCAATCATTTAAAAAGATGTCTTAAATATGTATTAGTTTAAATTTGCAACCTACTATAATGCATACTTTTCTGTGAAAACTTTCCAAGCTGTCAAAGGTTAGAGCAGACACATAGCTGAATGAGTTGCTGCAGGTACTTTTTATAATTTTTCTCCACTGAGTAAAGAGAATCATAGCTGTAACCATGAAGTCCAAGCACAGCAGCTGTAAAGTTTTGTATGTCAGATGATATGCACATGTTTTTTGGAGTTAAATTACATCAAGACCCCATCTGCAAGGTCTGTTCTCAGAAAAGCTTGAAACTGCATAATCTGCAGATGACTGTTGCTTTAACTCTTATGAGTAACTCCAGAGGCACACCACGGCAATCAGAGCCAACCTGGTGAAAATCAAATTTAATCAAAGAACACAATAAAATGGACAGTAAGCGCTTTCATGTTTCTCTGAACGCTTCTTCAGACTTATACCAATACTCCTATTGTTACATATTCTTATATACAGCTCTAATTAACTTGCACCAATCACAAGCCTCCTCATTACATCCTTAATGTAATAATTAACAATAAATCAAGCTACGTCTCCTGAAAGTGCTTGCAATGCTAATAGATGTGGTGCATCTTTATACAAAAACGCATAAAACTACATATAAAAATACGTAAAACTACCTATAGAAACACACATAAAAAGTCTGTGCATACAATAAAAATACATACAAAAATAAATAAATAAAACATAACATCTATAATGCATATAAAACTCATTCATCATTTAGTCTAAAACCATCTTCATTCTAACTAATTAACACTCATTATGTCTATAAGACTTTATTGTCATAAATTCCTACTAAAACCATTATTCTACTATCACATTTACTAATCAATTGTATAAGACTTCATGTTTGTATGTACATAAAAACTTGTGTTCTTAATGAATAAATAAATAAATACCAGTCTACTACAAAGAGTAACTAATGGGTGAGGGGATCTATCTTTCAAAAAGGGTTTCAGCGAGACTTTATCATTCAGGCCATGCAGTCTATCCACTTGTAGTCTAAGGTTCCATCTAGATTCCTGTTTCTCAGTATGGTTCCTGACGTCACCTAACCTCACTGTTTTATATATTAGTTCCATCACCGTAAACCGAAACTTGTGTGTAGAGTCTGTATGCATTACATGTCTTGCAAGAGCATTACTTTCATCTTTTTTTACTGTTAGTATAGATGTGTTCCCTAACACGCTCTCTTAGAGTCCTATTGGTTTTACCAACATAAAAGGAGCTGCATTTCTGACATACAGCTAGATATACGAGATCCCTTGTCTTACAATCTGCATATATCTTGAAAGAAAATTCTTCACCTGTGTCTGGGTGAACAAATTCCTTGCATCCAGACATAAAACTACTGAAGAAGCGCTTACTGGCCCATTTTATTGTGTTCTTTGATTAAAACTGATTTTCACCAGGTTGGCTGCGATTGTCATGGTGTGCCTCTGGAGTTTCTTTTATTGGATTTGCTGTTTTGCTTATCAGGGGCACTTTATCCAGAGCAGTGTTTTTGTTTGATTAACTCCTATGAGACCAAGCTTCTTACCTGTGTGACATCCATACATGTACACTCGGTAGCCATCATATCTGCACCTGCACCTCACAATGTTATTGGTGAAATCTGATTCTGCCACATCGTTATTAGGATTAACAATCACCTGAAAGAGGAGAAATGAAAAATGTTGTGAAACACTCCATGCAACAATCCAAGTACACTGACAAAGTTCAGGTTGCAGTTTGTGCTCAGTTCTAAGCAATACATCATTTTGACTTTATTTTATTATGAATAAGTATTAATAATTTGTCAAAAAAATAATATAAGGTTTTTTCAGTTGTTAAAAATCGCATCAAAATTTAAACTTCCTGCCAAATACATGATGTACTGGCCCCATTCATTAATAAATAAAAGTATCCTCAATCACCTAGGGCAGATTCCATAACTAAAGTCAATAATTATAACAGTATAAGCTGTTTCAGTAAATTTACACTAATTAAATGTACACCTCACAACAAAACTACCAGATAAGTAATGAAACCTTTGTTCCAAATCTTCAAGGTCTGATACATTAAAGCTGCAAAAAAAATAAATAAAAAATCCTGACTGCGCACAAAATCCATCATAAAAAAGCTAACACTACCTGATAATTCAATTAAGTTTATTTCAGTACCAAGCCATACTTGGAGGCTAAACAGTAACTCCACAAGAGACCAAACCAAGCCATTCTGCTACACTGTCACAACTACAATGCTACACAGTAGCAACTGAAAGGATGAAAACAGGAAGTGGTGCCTGGCTGAGAGGTCAAGGCAGAGACATGACCCCGGAAACAGTTTGTATGAGACACTCTGATTAACATAACATTTAAGGCTTTTCTGTTTTCAAATTGTGAGCAGTTACCAATTGCAGGTGACTGGAATATATGTAAGCCAAATGGATATAACTTCTATTTATTTCCCCCAAGGTCAAAACAGTATTACAAGCTACAAGAAAGTGATTTGATGTCATTATTCAAATATGGACTGACAAGCCTAGATAATGATATACAGCCAGGAAAGGATGGGCAGTGGGTTGATAGAGTGAATTGGACCACTTATATGTAAAATGACTCTGCAATTATGAAATATAAAATGGTTTTATAAATTGTTATGATGCAGAAATGTGGGATGTGGTTGCAGTAGATATTCTGAGAACCATGACTGAAATTCAAATAAGTGCACAACTACAAGCGTGAATAATATATATATATATTATATAATGTATATATATTAAATTTGTGGTTGTGGTACTGCTGAGTAATTCCCTTCCTCTGTGGTACAGTATGGCTCAGAGTTAGTGTATATATACGAGCAGGGATTTGTGGGTATAGTCCTCCATACTGGGAGATGTGCTGCGCAGCAGCCCCTGCAAAAATGCTTGAGAGATTAACAGTGACTTTTGAAATTTCCAGATTTTATTGTTTAAATCCTAGTTTATTTTTCAAGTGGTAAACTCACACTTTTGGTCCTCACCCTTCAGAACAGGAGGCACCTGAATAAATACTCACTTTACTGTGAGGAATACTCTTCACTTTACCCACAAAGGCAACACATCCTGCCAGGTAGCATAGAGGAAAAAAGCTCTGGCAAGACCGCCTAGATTCAGTTACTGATCCCAGTGCTAGAAAGAACATGACAAGGAGGATGGGACAACTCACCCCATGGGGGTGGGGGTGGGGGTTGCTGCACCACCAGTGACCCTCTACAGGAGACACATTACAGTTAGCATCTGCCAAATGAGTAACACCTCAAAGAAAAGAAAAGGAATCACCACTGGTGTGTACTTAGAAACCACATTGACAGCGATTTCCCGTAGAAAACAATGATCTGGTGTGCACTTAGAAACCACACAGACAGCGATTTCTTATAGAAAACAACGATCTGGTGTACACTTCGAAACCACATAGACAGCGATTTTGTTTAGAAAACAACGATCTGGTGTGCACTTAGAAACCACACAGACAACGATTTTGTATAGAAAACAACAATCTGTTGTGCACTTAGAAACCACAATGACAGCGATTTCGTATACAAAACAACGATCTGGTGTGCACTTAGAAACCACACAGACAGCGATTTTGTATAGAAAACAACGATCTGTTGTGCACTTAGAAACCACAATGACAGCGATTTCGTATAGAAAACAACAATCTGGTGTGCACTTAGAAACCACACTGACAGCGATTTCACACAGAAAACAACAATCAATGAATTCAGCACTGGTGAATTGAACTTGACAAGAAATCTCACACAGTCTGCACTCAGTGAGGTATAAGCAGAGATGTAGCTAGCTAGTGTGGTGCTTGGTACCGTTATTTGATCTAGCAAACCCCTCCTGATTTTAAGTCTATAACAAGCAGTCGCTGCTAAAGCACTTCAATTCTGACTGCAAAAACAATACTGGGGTTCATTTCTGAATAGGGGTAAGATGTTGAAGAATGTGTGGCACCTGTTGATTGCACCCCCTAATGCCTTCCACCAAGCAGTTGCCCCTCTTCACCCCACTTTAGCTATGTCTGTGGGTATAGGAAACCCAGTAACGCCTGTATATTTAATTTTTAATGCAACTGATTATTTCTTTGTGTGCTGTTAATTGGGTTAGTCTTGTTGGAAATTGCCCATTTTCAGAGGGGATCTAAGTAGGAAAACCCTCCATAGCAATAAATATGCACTGTGGGACATGGGAAGCATAGATAAGGTATGAAGAAAGAGTTGCAAAAGAAGTATCACCAGTCATCATGAGTGAAAGGTGTCAACACACAAATTGCAAAAGTCCAATTAAAAGCAAATTATTATTAACCTATTGTACTAAGATATATATATATATATATATATATATATATATATATATATATATACGTATGGATCTAGTGAATTAAATTGAAAACCCAAAGATTAACATTCAAGACATCGATCACAAAATGATGAAAATGTGAATGTTGACATGCTGCTATGAATGTACTGATGTACTGAGCAATAGCCCTGGAACATGCAAACTTTAAAATAAAATAAAAAGACTAAAAAAAAATTAGTTTTTTATAGGGGGACAAGCCCCCTGCACCCACTGCCAATTATATATGCTAACTCTGAGATTGCACAATATAAGGGAAAGGGCAGATTCCTCAGTCTTGAGAACTGTGCAGTCTTGCACACCTGTTGACTCTGCTTAGCTGAGCACATTTTTTGACTAATATTTTTTCTTTGGGTTTGGCATAAGGGTCAAGGTTGATTTTCACCTTTGAGGGGAAAATGGTTACATTTAAAATAGCTCACAAGGGCATCTAGCATAGTACTTGTCTATGAATTCTGAGCTCATTTTATAAATATAATACACATATATGTATGTATATACACACACACGTGTGCGTGTGTGTAATGATAGTATAAGAGGAGTCATTGTAGGTCCCTTATCATACCTGCCAAACATGTTTGTAAATGCCTTCATTTTCATTCATTTTGTGCTAATAAGAATTTGTAGCAGAATGTACACGGGCAATCCCCAGCAAGGTTAACCAGACTAACATGTAAAGCAATAAACAACCAGGCAAATGCATCGATAAATAAATATACAGGTATGACTGGAGAAATAGAAAGAAAAACATGTAAAATGTTTGTGTAGTGGTGTAAACTCTGAGGAAAGTCACATTCTTTTCAGCAAACAGATTCTGAATGCACTGAGAAGTAAAGTGACAACACCTCACAGCTCAAGAGCAGAAGACAAAAGTTGTGGAATATTCTAGAGAATATGTATTTTATAGAGAGCATTGTTAGTGTGGATAACACATTTAAAAATGACTGAAGAAGTAAAAGGCACACAAGTGAAAAAGCAGACTTTACCGAGAGGGATTTCACTTGAGATATCTATTATTACAGGTGTGGTACACATTAGGAATAGTCTCAGGTACGGCTTTCTTACCTGAAATACGTAATCTCCAGGTTTTACATCTGTGATATCAACCCACTGACAGTCAATGTCATGTCGATATGAGTCCCAGCAACCAACACTGATACCTTGGTCTCCAAAGTTGAAACAGGCGTAGCGTTTCTGTAGACCTGTGGGTTGTAATGAAAAAAGGAATTAAAATTCTTGGTATGTCCTGTGCATGGTAGACAGCATCAGGTATTATACATATAAACACACATGTGCTGACCAGGACATCTAAACATAGAATCTGACATTCCCAAATACCAGGTTACCTCCAAATTGGAATTGTTCTTCGCCCATTAGTTTATCTGGTTTAACTGTGAAAAGTTCAGTGTCTCAAATTCTGTAAATGAGGACAATGGACTATTAAATCCAAAAAAATAGGCTCACAGTGAATCCTGGAAAAAGGTTCACAAACCACATAAAGTAATCCAAATTGGCAGTTTAGATCAGCAGTTAAGATCAGCAAAAAAATGGCAAAGTCTGAATACAGAATCCGTTTAATGATAAAAAGTCAACACTTTGTGAGCCTATTTCTTTGGATTTATTAGTTTACTTTAGAAGCTGCATGGGCACATGTTCGTTTTTTTTTTGGATTTTACAGTTTTTTGGTTTCTGAACATGGCAGTGGTTTTCCAGTTTGATACTAGACTCTCCCACATAGTAGAACAATGATTTGCCATCCTTTGAGTCTTCACCTGGAGCATCAGCTAAACATTTCAATTCACAGCTAACCCGTGCTCAACGAAACTGGATAAAATTATTACACCACCTACACAACATGACGTTAGTAACTTGGTTTCTTCCAAACTAGTACATACACTTCTGGTTTCTCTACATTCATGTTTGGAATTAGACTCTGTAAAGGGAGGTGTTCATAGAGAAGATATTAAGCATTCTTCAAGTTCTAATCAATGGATTACAAGTCCTTTTAACAACAAATGTCAAAACTTGAATGATTGGCTCCATAAAGACTTGGCGTTTTATACCTCCATGAATTCAGGCAGGAATTCTTTATTAGAAGGCAGTTTAACTACCCTTTTGGAAATATTAGAAAATTGATGAAAGTATGAGGTGTACAGTTAGCTGTTTTTATATAATCATTTTATAAGAATAGAGTCTCAAAAGGACTATAAGTTTCACGATGTATTGGGCTTTAGTAATTCTGAATACAAAGAATTGACCTCTCTGTTTGGCAAACATGGTTTTGAATTAATGTTCATTATCTAATGTAACACAGCTAGTATTATGTGTTGGTTAATGAAATTTATAAAACTAAATAACATTACAAGTGATTTATTGTTTGGTCAAAATAAGTTTAAATACAATCAAATATTTTTTAAAATTGAAGAGAAATGTAAGGATGTGATTCTTAGGAAGAAAAATAAATTACTAAGAGGTGTGTGTGCATTTTCGTATCAGTCCTTTCCTTGCTGACTTTACAACATAAACTGTTGCTTGTATACAGTGAGTGTATAAAAATAAAAATAATGTCTGATTACTTTTTGCAATTAACATGCATGGTCCTGAATGACAGTTATCTTTTAGTGTACAATGGAAAATTACTAAAGTTATGTGATGTGTGTTGCTGCTCCATTTCCCAATCTCACTGTAAAATACAGAAAAAAAAAGATGTGCTTGTGTTTTAGAGGGAAGGCTGAGTCAACTCAGATCTTGTTAAATTAAAAGAATGCTAATGTAGAAGCTATTTCTAGGATCTGACCATCAAACTGTATCTAAGACCCTTTGACTTCATACAACAGAAGGAAGAGGATGAATAAAACCATATGGTTTTATCCAAAGTGGTATTACATGCAGAGTGGACAAGAATAAAAGGCAAGTTGCACAGGCATTTCAGTTGCAGATGTCATTCAGAACATCTTTTTCTTGATGGCTAGAATCATTGCACCAGTCTCCATCCAAATGAACTGGCCACCTTTGTGGTATATTAACCACATTCTAGTGTAAAGACATCATTCCCAGTGTACTAGCCACATTTCTGGTGTGCGGTCTGTTTTTCAAGTGCACCTGCCACTCTCTAATTTTGCTGTTCACCATTCTAATATGCCTGCTGCATGACAGTATATTGGTCACCCTCTCAATAAAGGATGCTGTCTCCCATTTAAAACAGTTATATGAAGATAAAGCAGTGGAAACCAACAAACTGGGACAAACTGAAAATGCAGTCATACTTATGGATTTTAATATGCCTCTAAATTCATGCAGTGCCCATCTCCTCTTTCAGAAGACAACAGTTTCTTATACAGGCATATACCTTCAGCGTAAGGTCATGATTCCAGACAAAAACAGTGTACTAGATCAGATATTTATTAGCAGTAAGGGGATCCATGAGGCTCAAGTAAAGAATTCACTGCTTTCCAGTAATCCTTTCACAGTTTGGCCATATCTTTGTTGAAGGATGGACTTGGCTGGTAATAGCATCAGGATGCAAGATTTGTGTTGGTATTATATTTATAAAAATAAAGAAGGTACTGTAATCACAGCTACAAGATTGGGCAGATAATGGTTTAAGGGCAAAGCCAAGTGTAGTCATCATACTAAAATGAGCTCATTTTTTCCTGGGCATCTTCCAGAAGCATTGCGGCTTACAGAGCACATATAAACTTTTATAGTATTGCATTTAACACAGATTTATGCACAGCATATATAGAAGTACAATTACTCCTCTAAGCCTGTCTTTTTATGAATGTAGGGTGAACATTTTAAAAATGAAGTGTACAGATCTAAAGTTTATGGGGAGCAACACCTGTCACAGAATACTGTATGCAATTGAGAAGTGAATGACACAAAACAAAAAGTTGTAATAAAGTAGACTTCTACCAATATCTTGAAAGATTCCTTAAAGTATATTTAAGCTGAAAATCTCGCTGAGTATTTGCTTCAGTCAGTGGGTTGGTTTTCAAGAACAAGTTGACGTTTATAAACTCACTTTGATTAACACTTCAACCATTCAGAAAGTAAGTAGAACATGCTAACACTAATGTGGTTATTCTAGCAATGTTCTACGTTTGTAAGAGCAGTATTTAAAATCTGCCCTTATTTTGGGCCTTTGTCCCTCCATTATTTTAAATTTTCTCCAGATTTCCTGCGTTAAGAGTTTGAGCGACATGGCTTTGTATTTGTATGAATCTGTGAAGTCATCATCAGTGGGAAAGCTGGGTGAAGGTCAGTGGCATGAGGGGGCAAGAATGTCCATTTTTTTAAATGAAGACCACAAAAGTCATGCATACAAGAAATCTGTCTTATTCCATAAACAGCTTTTCATATCACACAATGTTTCCTTTTTTTTGTTTGTTTACAAGATAAATGGGATTTATTGTTGGCCTTTCTTGATGAAGCTGTATTTTATTAAATTATTTGATATTTTTTAACAACGTAAGCCTAGTGATCAATGACTATCATTTTCAACAAAGCATATATTGCAAGAATAAGCATAAATGCACACATTGGAACTGTTATAAAGTAGCCAACTAATTGATATGTTTTATGAAACGGTAGGAATGTAAACTACCCAGAGAAACACTTGCAAAAAGCAAACATAACTTACAATCTGTGCATCACACTTTTCTGAGGTTAGGATTGAACTGGGAACTGTAAAACAACAATGCTAATCATTACACCACCATGTTGCATGAAGTACATTATAATGAGTGACATATAATGACTCATTTTAATAAAAATATACAGTTTCTTCAGATAGCCAAGGCACTTTTTTTTCCTTCAAATTTCAGGGTTTCGCATATATAAGGGACTGTGCAATTTTTTGCTTATTATATTTTGAAGAAAACAGGGAGCAACATAGGTGAGTAAACTCAGACAGGCAGAAAGTGGGGTCTAGGAGGCAGAGAGGAAGATTGTTTATTATATTATTAATGGACACTTGAGAAGGAGGAACCGCCTACTACAGCGTGTACAGAGTTGGGCCTTTGTGACTGAAAGGTAAAGGCTGATGCTTGAGGACATGTGGAAAGGATGACATTCACTCATGAAGCTCACACTAAGTTTGTCAGGTGCCTCTGACAAATGAAAAAAAATGGTTAATTTAGAGGAGTGACCTAGTTCTTGGAAACAAATGAACAGAAATTAACTAATTGTTCTGCTTAGCTTTGATGGAGAAAAGTTTTTTAATGACAGCCACAGTTCATTGCAGTGAGATGAGTCCTGAGACACTGCTAAAATTCCAAAACCATTAGGGTGTTTTTTTTTTTCTTTTATATGTGAACCTATGAACTTAAATGATTCATCCAGCCAGCTTATTCTGACAAATTAGGGTATGATGAAATTAGGAGAAGGAGGATTTGTCCATGGTTGTTGAGGGCTAAGTCTTAGGTAACACAAATGATAATTATCTCTGGATAGGAGTAGACACTGATCCCTTCCAACACAATGCATCCACCCTACCTTGAAGTAGTCACATTCATTAATACTCCTCGTAGCCTAGTAATACAGTAAACATTGATGTCCTCCTATTCTCATGTTGCAGTATTCATTACAGTGGGGATATGGCTGCCTGCACTGCCATACATTTGTCCAGTATACCAAAGTCTTCAGTAAGGGGAACGTGTGACGTAGCATGCTAGTGCCATAAACAAACATTGGCTATAAATGTGACATCTGCACGTACCCAAGTTAGGACTTTCCTGCCGCAGTGATCGTTAGACGTCCGATCGCCAGCTAGAGGTGTTTACCATATGTTTGTTATCATTCGGCTGCCCACTTTCAGATAAGTTGATTTATTGCTAATTGTTAGCAATGTACTGAATTCCAGCATTTCATGACTTCTAGGAAGGGCAAGTCACTTGTGGAAGACAGATTCCACACAAGGACATGCACAACCAGCTGTTTTTTTGCTTAGGGGAAGAGTACGATTACAAGAACTATGTTATTTGCTGATTGTTTGACCCTAAGACCTTTAGAAGTCATTTAGCTTCCTTGAAAATATATTTAGAAAATCAGAGGCTCCAACACCTGGGCCTTGGGTATGGAGGCTGTGGGAGGTCCGTCAGATAAGCCACCTAAAAAGAAGGCCAAGAGATCTAGGCCTGAAATGCTTTCTGCACCACAGGCATCTGCTGAGTTTCTAGAGGCGAGTGAGAGCCTGGAGACTCCTCAGATCTAAGATTTACCTTCTGAGCCAGGAATCTTATTGGACACAGGTTTGGCGGATATCCTCTGTACGTCCGCTGAGGTTTGTGAGCCATCATGACCTGATGGTGAGAGGAAACCACGGCTCCCTAATTCTGATAGGCCTTCCACTCCCCTTCCTACCACTCCGTCGGCCATGCAGCCTGCTAAACCTCCAGGCCCTCTCAAGAGAAAACAGAAGCTTAAGCACTCTGCTACTCCATGTTCTACTGCCTGGGAAGTTTTCTCCCAAAACTTGTTCAAGGCCTTTCAGGCTTTTCAGCGACCTCATCCTCCTGTCTCTGGCCCCTGTTTGGTTGAATCTGAAGGGGACACCTCATCTGATGAATCCTTTTCTTATTTATCTCAAATTGAATCTCCTAAGGATTTTGTTACCCAAGAGGAGGACTCCTTGGCATCTGATTCCCCTGGTGAAGAATTTTCTTTTGGGGACACTGTCAGTTTAATGAGACATTTCCAATGGGATGTTTCAGAAATTTCTGACACTAAAAGAAGGTATTTTAAACTGTTGCAAATGGACCAGCCTTCTGCCTCTGCTGTCCCTCCTGTGCAACCAGCCTTTCTGGTTGCCTTCCAGGCAGCCTCCCAGGCTCCTGAGTCTCAACCCTCAGCTTCCAAGAGACCTGATAGGTTTTATAAAGTTCCCCCTCAATCTCAGTTTCTCGTCAGAAACCCTCCAGCAGACCCTGCTGTTGTAGAAGTTTCTGCAGACAAATAATCCAGGCAGCTACCTTCTACTTCTCTGTTCTCTACAGACAGAGAGAGTAGATTTATAGATAGACAGGGTAAAAAGATGTATACATCTTCTACCCTCTCCATAAGGGCGTTAAATTATCAGTCTCACACGGCATGATTTGTACTACACACTCTAGCCAAGGCCTCCTCTCTTCAGTGTCTGATCTTAGTGACTCCCCTTACCAGGACTCAACTCATGAATCTGCTTTCAACATTTTCTCAAGTAACAGACACTAAGTGTAGTTATGATGCTGTGGAGGCTTCTTCTAAGTCTGCTGCATTTGGTTCAGTCCTTCGTAGGTATTCATGGCTTAGATTGCAGCCTTTACCTCTTGATTTTCAGGCTAAGCTGTTAGACGCCCCCTTAGATAACTGCATTATTTGGTACTGCTTCTGCTGAGCTTTTTAAATCCTTACAGGAGAAAGGTAAGGAACTCCAGAATTTGAAACATCATCTTGTTTCACCTGTTCCTAGATACCATAGAAACTACCCTCAAAAGACTTCTTTTGTTAGGAGGTGGTCTACTCCTCCTACTACTCCGTGTAGGGGAAGGAGACACTCTAGACAAGCTACTACCCCTAGTACATCTGCAGCCTCCACTCTTTCCTTTGTAGGCAACCTGGTCAAGACAGAGCCCTCCCCACCCCTTTGTGACTCAGACCAGCTGCCTTGTCACACCCCTCTGTCCCTACACCTCACTCTATCCCTCCCCTCCTGGCAGAAGATCACCACCAACCAGTGGGTGTTACCCTTCATCCAGAATGGATATTTCATGGCTTGGTGGGCTCTTCCACCTTTTCAAGGTTTACCACAACCACCAAAAAGTCAAATTCAACTCTTCACCCCCATCTTAAGACAACGCTTACTTCAAGGCAGTATTCAGCCACTTCCTCCAGAGCACATGGGCAAGGGTTTCTAGTCCAGAATGTTTCTGGTTCCAACAAAGGACGGTCCCTGGAGACCAGTCTTAGACCTGTCCTACCTCAAGGTACGCACCTTCGACATGCTCTCTCTACAGACATTACTGCCTCTTATCCCACCTCAGGCTTACATGGTCTCAGTGGATTTGAAAGATGCTTATCTGCATATTCCCATTCACCCTTCATGCAAGAAAATCCCTACGTTTTTCAATAGGCTCCTCTCATTTTCAATTCTCTGCCTTGCCTTTTGGTCTTTCTACTACACTCAGGGTCTTCACAAAATGTTTAACCCCAGTGATAGCTCACTGCAGGCTGTTAGGAGTTCAGATTTATCCATATGTAGACAAGACTTCTCATTCTACACAAGGACCCTCACTCCTTAACACCACATCTGCATCTGGTCATTCTACACAAGGACCCTCACTCCTTAGCACTACATCTGGTCATTCTACACAAGGACCCTCACTCCTTAACACTACATCTGCATCTGGTCATTCTACACAGGGACCCTCACTCCTTAACACCACATCTGGTCATTCTACACAAGGACCCTCACTCCTTAACACCACATCTGCATCTGGTCATTCTACACAAGGACCCTCACTCCTTAACACTACATCTGGTCATTCTACACAAGGACCCTCACTCCTTAACACCACATCTGCATCTGGTAATTCTACACAAGGACCCTCACTCCTTAACACTACATCTGGTCATTCTACACAAGGACCCTCACTCCTTAACACCACATATGCATCTGGTCATTCTACACAAGGACCCTCGCTCCTTAACACTACATCTGGTCATTCTACACAAGGACCCTCACTCCTTAGCACTGCATCTGCATCTGGTCATTCTACACAGGGACCCTCACTCCTTAGCACCACATCTGCATCTGGTCTCCAGCATCCTGGAAACTTGCAGATTCACTCTAAATTTGCAAACATCTCAGCTCACCCCCACCCAGGACATAACCTTTCTGGGTTGCAGGATACAGACAGTTCTAATGGCTGCTTTCATTCCCCACCAAAAGATAGAGAGTTTGCTTCAGTATCTCCAATCACTGATTCCCCTCTCCTCATTGACTGCCAGTCAGTTCCTGAAACTCTTAGGACATATGGCCTCTCTGATCCCTATGCTTCCACTGGCCAAACTTCACATGAGGAAATTTCAGTGGTGTCTGAATTCTCTTTGGTGCCAACACCTTCAGTCCTTAGAGGCAACCATTCCTCTTCTGCTGTTTCTGAAAAAAGAACTGGGCTGGTAAATCTCCCAAATTCACCTAAATCAAGGAGTCCCCTTACAAATTCCATATCCAGCACAGCATCCCTACATAGATGCTTCAGACATGGGTTGGGGAGCTGTGCTGTATCTCCACTCCAGCCAGCACAATGCACAGAGCACATGGTCCTCAAACAGACTACAGGATCACATCAACATAATGGAAAAGAGAGCTTTACTCCTGGCTCTACAGACCTTTCAGCTGCTTCTACTACCAGTCACACTGAGAGTCATCACATGCAACATGACTGTGCTATGGTATATCAACAAGCGGGGGGGGGGGGGGGTCCTACCCACTATCCTCTTCAGCTATTCAGATTTTGAATCTCACCAGTTCTGTGTTACATCTCTTACTGGCTGTTCATATTCCAACCTCAAAAAAAATATATTGGCAGGCATTCTAAGCAGAACCATGACAGTTCTCATGAATTAATGTTACACAGGGAGGTGTTTCTGGACGTTGTACACAACTGGGGCGTTTCAAAAACAGATGAGTTTGCCCCCTCCCTGAACAGACAACTACCCCTCTTCTGCACAAGGCTACCCCATCCACAAGCATGGAAAGTGGACACCTTATCCTTCTGTTGGGGAAAGATGTACCTGTATGCCTTCCCCCAATATCTCTAATTCAGAAAGTCTTACTGAAGATTCAGAAAGACAAAAAATCCTACTGGTGACCTCCTTTTGGCCAAGACAGCATTGGTTCCCTCTTTTATTTCAGCTAGCCAGGGGCAATCACTGCAAATTACTTCAAAAATTTGATCTACTCACACAAGACAGGGGGATCTTTGATACACCCACAACTTCAAAACCTGAACCTGACCCTGTGGTTGATAAACTTTTGATCCCTTTTCACCACCAATACTCAGAGGACAAAGCCCTGCAGGAGGCCAGGAAACCTAGCACCAGAAAAAAATTTCACTGCAAAGTGGAAAAGTTTTTCCAGGTGGTGTTCTAAGAAAATACAGGACCCTTTGTGGTCCTTGCTTATTTGTGTGAGCTCCTGCACTCTGGATTATTATACTCTTCTGTAAAAGTACATTTGTCTGCTATTTCTGCTCGTCTACCTATACTTCCCCTTTAGCATCCAGGCTAGAGGTTAAACTGTTCCTTAGAGGGGTTCTGCATCAGTTCCACCACCTTGGGATCTTAATTTTGTAATAGAAAAATTGACTGTGTCCATCTTCGAGACAGCCTATTCAGCTTCCCTTAAGTTTTGCACTTGGAAAACGATTCTGCTAGTAGCTTTGACTTCTGCCTGGAGGGTCTCAGAAATCCAAGCCCTCATGGCCAATCCGCCTTACCACATTTTCCACAAAGACATAGTCTTTTTGAGGAGTAATTCTTCATTCATGCCTAAAGAAGTAAATGAGCTTTCCTTGAACCAATCCATTAACCTGCCCATTTTCTTTCCACAGCCTCAGAATTCCACAGAAAGGAAACTTCGTTCCTTGGATGTGCACAGACAGCTCGGATTCTACCTAGATAAAACCAAGTCCATTAGAGAATCAGACCAGCTATTTGTCTCCTTTCACCCTAGAGCCCTAGTCAGACCAGTCTCTAAACAAACCATTGATTCATGGATCTCAAAGGCCATCTCCTTTTGCCATGACTTCCATGGCAAGTCTTTAGCCTCGAAAGTAAAGGCACATTCCATTAGGGCTGCAGCTTATTCTGCAGCCTTTTTCAAAGGCCTGGACCATGCCACCATTCTAGAGGCAGCTACCTGGTCTTCTGCTCACACCTTCACCAAGCATTACAAACTGGATTTAATATCCAGATCTGGCTTTGCCAGCTCTATTCTGCAGGGTCTCCTTAACTTTTCTCCTGCACCAACTACCCAAGGGAACACCTAATAGCTTTGCTACTCTCCCTACTGTAATGAGTACTGGTACATGAGAGTAGGAGGACATAGCGTAGTTGTGTAAAATCTTACCATAACCATGTTCTTCGTGTTTCACTGTTGCAGTCATCACCTGTAGCTTTTTCCCTGCTGTGGTAGCCCTCGGTTGGTCCGAATACCAGAGTCAATGTTTTTGTGCGCCGGTTGCCATCGCCTGTAGTCTGACGTCAGGTCATCAGTGCTATAAACCAAGGCAGCCAACATCATTACATCAGTCATTCTTTCCATGGAGCCCGTAGCAGAAGCAGTTCACACGAGTGCCGGTTGGTCGCTATCAGAAGTTGAATTTCAGCAGAAAATGTCTAAAGCTAAGTACCCCATTGGGGACCCTTTTTTCTTGGTCTAACCGATGTCCGAAAAAGTTAACAATTGTCTCGCCTGTGGAAAGCAGATCCCACACCAAGACTTTCATTCTTGCTGCATCACTTATTTAGGCCCAGACCACGACGTCCCTTGTTGCCGGTTCTGTGCCCTCTTTAATGCGAGAACCATTTGCCATAGAGCTCTTTTTGTAGACAATTATTTAAATGTTCTGTCTTTGAATTCTGATATGGCATCCATCAGCCAACAATCTGTTGACATTTCAAAAAAAGTAGAGATAAAGATAGAGACAGGCCAAACAAGGCTAAGCCTTCTGACAACGCTACCGTTAAGCAAGTCGTCAGTTCTCCGGAATTCAGTGAGTTGCTTTTGCAACCCCAGATGCCCGACTCGCTTTCTATGCAGGCCTCTGCCGAGGCCTTTTCGGAGTCCGGTATGCCACAGAAGTCCACTTCATCTTTTGAGCCTTTGGCTGTCTCTGCCTTGGTTGGGTCTGGAGCCGTGATGCAGGCAGTGGCTTCTGATGAGGCCTTTCGCACTACCAATGTTAGACAAAAAAAGACATCTTCACATCCAACTACCGCTTCTCAGAGACCAAAGAATTCTCTCAGGCCTAGAAGCCAGGCCACTCCTAGGAAATCTGCTTCTAGCCACCATCTTGCTACTGCTCCCCCACCTCAAGCTCAAATGCTCAAAATGGCAGAGGATCTCATCTCCCTTATCCGAGGTACTCAGGCTCCCACTCCAAAAAGGAAAAGGCATCCTTCTCCAGAAGTTATTGACAGACCAAGAGTCTGAGGAATCTGATTATTCTGCTTTTGAAGAGGAACAAGATCCCTTAACTGTTTATGACAATTCAGGTGCAAAGGAATCTAGCCCTTCTGCCTCCCCACCAGTGGACCTCTCCTTCAGGGAAACCCTTTACTGTCTCAAGGAACATTTTCAATGGGAATCTCAAGACTTCCCACAGGCAAAGAAATCACTTGGAGAGTTTCTGGACCTGTCCCAGCACAGACCCCTGGCCATCCCACCTATTTTGGAAGTGGTAGATGATGTTTTCCATGAATTCAGCTTAGTCCCTGATGCCCTGCCTCCTGCTCCAACTAAACCTGACAGGTACTACAGAGTACCGGATTCTCACAAATACCTGTACAGGAATCCTGCTGCAGACCCTGAGGTCATTACACAGGGACCCAAAGGAGCTAAGACTAGTTGTGCCAAGAATCCTCTTCCTTCTGACAAAGACTCCAGAGCTCTGGACAGATGGGGTAAGAAAGTATACACCTCTGCAACCTTAGCTATCAGAGCACTCAGTTGTCAGTTCCATATGTTAAAATATCAACAACACACTTTGGAACAATTAAAACATAAGATTACTACCTCTCCTGACAGTGCCAACTCAAAAGAGCTGGCAGAATTACTACATTCTGCTTGTCAAGTGGCCAAACACTCATTACATTGTGGATATGATGCCCTAGAAGCCTCTAGCAGGGCAGCAGTGACAGGATCTGTTGTTAGGAGACATGCATGGCTGAAGGAACAACCTCTTCCTGATCATATCAAGTCTAAACTTATTGATGCAACCCTAGGTAAGGAATGCCTGTTTGGGGAAAAAGCAGAAGAGGTGCTTAAAAAGATGGAAGACAAAGCAAAATCTATGCAAACAGTAAAACATTTCTTTCAAGTTCAACCTCCCAGATTCAGCAGGAACTTGCCCTCTAAGCACTGGGCCTTCCCTGCACCTAGCAGACAGGGCCAAGGTAAGCCCCACAGGGACAGGTCATCCAGGCCCCTATCCCAGGGCCAGCAAAGAAGCAAACAATGAACCACTTCCATCTCTAAGGCAGGGAGTTCTAAGCCAAGCTTCTATGACAAGCACTCACAATGACTCTCCCTCCCCCCTCTGTCCTCCTTTCATTCATCAAAAACTAGGAAGAAGACTCACCCTCTTCAAGGACAATTGGGTCTCTATAACCAAGGACCAATGTTTCTGAAAAATCATTTCTCAGGGATACAGATTCTCCTTTACCGAACTCCCTATTTCAAGAGGGTACCCAGACCTTTCCCCAAACCAGTGGGCAGAAGCATTGAAACAGGTCCAAACTCTAATATCCCAGGGGGCAGTAGAACCTGTCCCTCCAGATCAAACAGGAAAAGGTTTTTACTCCAGACTATTCCGTGTTCCCAGAAAAGAGGGCACATGGTGCCCTATCCTGGACCTATCCAAACTGAACACCTCCTTGGTGGTCCCCAGATTCAAAATGCTAACCTTGCAGCAGCTCCTGCCTATGCTCACACAAAATGCCTGGCTTGTGACACTAGACCTAAAAGATGCCTACCTCCACATCCCCATCAGGGAATCGTGCAGAAAATTCCTGCTCTTCAGAGCTGGCTGTCAACACTTTCAGTTCTCTGCACTGCCCTTTGGCTTATCTACTACTCCCAGAGTATTCATCAAATGCTTGGCCCCCAGCTATAGCATTCTGCAGACAGAGAAATTATAAGCTTTACTTTTACCTGGACGACTGCCTCATTCAGGCAGAGTGCAAAGAAAAGCTGCTCCAGGACCCTCAATTTGTCAAATCACTCCTAACTTCCCTAGGGTTCACTATCAACGAGAAAAAAAATCAAAGCAAAACCCCAACAGAAAAATTGTTTTCATGGGAGCTGTGCTAGACACAGCAACTCAAATGACCTTCCTAACCCCAGAAAAGCAGAGGTTTCTGCCTCTCTACTTCACCCAGCTGGCTTCTAGAAGTCGCCTCACTGCAAGGAAGTTCCTGCAAGCCCTGGGATACATGGCATCTTGCATCTTTCTCATCCCTGTCACCAGGCTTTACATGAGAAAACTTCAGTGGTACTTAAAAATACTTTGGTGTCAGCACTCTCAGTCCCTAGAGACAACTCTCCCTCTGATCCTTTGTATAAGGGCTGAATGTCTTTGGTGGGCAGAGGCCTATGCCATGAACAAGGGTCTTCCCTTCATCCTCCGTCCTTCCGGCCAGACCATCACCACCGACGTCTCAGACATTGCTTGGGGTGCTCACCTAGCAGGCAGATGTACCAAGGGCTTTGGAATGCCCAGCAACTTCACTTGCACATCAACCAGAAAGAAATGTTGGCGGTGCAAAGGGCTCTAACTTCCTTCCATCCCAATCTCAGGCCAGGAATTCTCCTTATAAAAACAGACAACACCAGAGTAATGTGGTACATCAACAAGCAGGGGTCACCTAATCTTAGCCCCTGTGCAGGTTAAATATGAGTCTCTGTATTACAGCCACTTCCATGGGGCTAAATCTATTTGCCCAATACTTACCAAGGATCAACAACACACTGGCAGACCACCTAAGCAGAAACTTACTGGACCCCCACAAATGGCAGCTCCACAGAGAAATCTTTCTACCAATCACCCAGAAGTGGGAAACCCCAGAAGTGGACCTCTTTGCCTCGCACCTCAACCACCAGCTGCACAAGTTCTGTATCAGGGAGCATCACCTCCTAGCATGGAAGGTGGATGCCTTGACCTTCCCCTGGAGCTCCCTCTTTATGTACGTATACCCTCTTCTGCCCCTTATTCCCAGGGTTCTTATCAAAATAAGAGAGGAGAGACCAAAGGCCATCCTCGTTGCTCCAGATTGGCCCAGACTGCATTGGTACCCCTTATTACACAGTCTGACCTTACAGCTCTGAAAGCTGCTTCCCCTGATGTCAGACCTCTTGACCGAGGACAGGGGGAAGGTACTGCACCCAGACCTACAGACTCTCAAACTTTCAGCATGGCTTATACACTAAAAACTAACAAAAAGTCCCTGTTAAGTAAACAGGTCCTGGACATCATCACAGGGGCCAGAAGGCCCTGCAGAATAAAACAATTTGCAGAAAAATGGAAAATATTCTGCTCCTGGAAACAATCAAAAGGGGGCAGTACCTCCCAACCTTCCATCCCTCTCATCCTGGATTAACTAGCAGAGCTGCTCAATAGTGGCCTCTCTTTCTCCTCTATCCATCCCTCGGCCATCTCTGCCCATTATGATTCAGACACACCCCCCTTCTCTCATCCTTTGGGTAAAGCAGTTCCTCAGAGGGGCTTCTAATATCAGGCCTCCCAGAAGGCCTCTGATACCACCCAAGGACCTGAATTACGTGTTAGAAAAACTAACCTTACCTCCTTTCAAACCTGCCGCTTCAACAGAATTGAAATACCTCTCTTGGAAGACTGCCTTCCTATTAGCTATCACCTCAGCCAGAAGGGTCTTGGAACTTCAAGCTCTGATGGCTGTCAAGCCCTTCATAATTTTCCATGCAGACAGAATCTCTCTGAGGACTAACCCCTCCTTTATGCCCAAGGTGGTATCTGATGTGACCCTTAACCAGGCCATACACCTTCCCATCTTCTTTCCCAACCCTCAAAACAAGGGGGAAAAGAATTCTACACTCACTAAATGTGCACAGACAACTCAGATACTATCTGGATTGTACTAAGCCATTCAGAAAAACAGACCAGCTTCTTGTAAGCTTTGCCCTAGGGGCAGAGGGGAAGCCCATCTCTACACAAACCACTTCCAAATGGATTTCACACTGTATCCATTTTTGCTACAGACCACATGGGAAAACCATCCCTAAGTCTGTCTGCACCCACTCCACTAGGACAACCTCCACTTCCACTGCCTTCCTCAGAGGAGAACCTACCAGGGAGATCCTGGACGCGGTCACCTGGACCTCTGTCCATACCTTTACAAAGCATTATCACCTACCTCTCTTTTCTAAGTCTAGGGCAGAGTTTGCCTCTGCAATTCTGCAGGGCCAGCTGACCCGTACCTAGGACTCAACCTATCCTTCCACCCTTTTCCTCAGCTTTGGGAATCCTCCCACAGGTGATGCTGCGACAGTGAAACACGAAGAACATAGTACAGTTGTGTACACTTACCATAAATGTAGATGTTCGAGTGTATTTACTGTTGCAGTCTTGGTTTCCCTCCCTCCATCCCCCATTTAACATCTTCCCCTAGGGGACACAAACTTCCCAAGGTGGCCTTTAGCCACCAGAACCACTTCTCTCTTCTCCCTTGTGCTTCTGATGGGTTAAGGCAAGAAAAACTGATGTAATGGTGTCGGCTGACATGCTTTATAGCACTGACGACCTGACGGCAGACTACAGGTGACGGCAGCCGACGCACAAAAACATTGACTCTGGTATTCAGGCCGACCAAGGGCTACCATAACAGGGATAACTCACAGGTGATGACTGCAACAGTGAATACACTCGAACATTTACATTTATGGTAAGTGTACACAACTGTAATATGTCCTTCTCTTCCATGTTGTAGTATTCAGAACCAACCCTCCTCCCCTCTGTCCTTATTTTTTGGGATTTTATGGTTATTTCGTTTGGTAGAGGTGTTTACTTGGTTTTGGTTATATTACTATATGTAGAATTTCTCATAGGGCCTTTTTGGTTTGCCCTACAGGCTCATTTCTGTAGGCTTGTTTAGCTGGAATGCTTTCTATTCATTCAGCCTTATCTTCTGCGGCAGTCAGTCCTGACTTGGTTACGTTCAGATGTCACATTGATAGCTGTCGGTTTATGGCACTAGCATGCTATGTTGCATGTACCCCTAACTGAAGACTTTGGTATACTGGCTGGATGTACGGTGCTGCAGGCAGCCATATCCCCACTATAGTGAATACTGCAATATGGAAGGGAAGGACATACATGGTTATGGTAAGATTTTACACAACTGTTCTTTTTCTTCATTTTATATATTGTAGAAAGTCTGAATGGGTGAGCAACCTCATCTTGATAGGACTGCAGTGGGTGCGCCAAAGAGATACATGTAACGTCTTTGTCTTTAGTGTTTTGGAGAATGACAACTTAAGCAGCATTTAAGTGCATCTGCTTCTGAGACATTGGATAAATGCTTATATTTTATATAATGCATTTAGACATGAATTGTTAATGTTGATTGTATGTGTTGCAAATAAGGAAATTCTTGTTACTGAGTAAAGTCTCTACTGTAATAAAACATTGGAAACTTCAACCACAAAGCATTATAGAAAATTATGTTTGTATCACATGGGATCACCCATTACCAACAGTTCAAAAAAGAGATGCAAGAAAACCAGATATAGTAGTATATGAAAAGAAGACAAAAGTAGCATTGATCATGGAAATTGCCACACCCAGTGACTACAATGTCATATGTACAGACACAAAGTCATAAAATACCACGAACTGCAGGCAGAAACGAGGGCAATATGGAAGAAGGGTACCAAGACAGTTCCAATACTAGTGTGAGTAATGCTGCTTATAAAAAATAATTTATAATCGTATTTAGATATATTACCAATACATATAACTCCATACGAATTGCCGAAGGAGTCATTGCTGGGCACATTGCAGGTGCTACAAAAAAACACTTCTGGCTGATATCAAAGACTGAAAGAATACTAACTTTAATCATACTTTGACTTAGGAATGGGGTCCATTCCCATCATGGTATTAGAAACCCAAAATACTTGGAGAAAATAAAAAGAGTAATACTGTATAAAACAGTTTCCTTTTGCTATATTTATTTTTTATTTCTCTCTGTGCAGCTATGTGCTTTGCTACATTTTATTTTTTATCAGCCTTTATGAAATTTGAATAATTATCACTGTACTGTTTTGAAATATTTTCCTATTTTGTACAATTGTACCCAGGTTATGACTGAAAAAGTTCAGTAGCTCAACTCACCTATGCAGTTATCAAACTGAAAAATGAATAACCAAATAAATAAAAACAGGTCATTATGAGCTTGTTTCCATATGTGATTAAACAAAGTGCTGCTCTGTAAATAAATAAAATAAAATAAAATGGTTGCCTACTTTTGGAAAAAAGTGAACAGTATAGAATATAGTATGGAAAATGAAGTGACACTGAATCCCAGAACAATTTAAATTTCATGTCGTAATACACTATCATGCGTGTGAAAACAATATGTACTTGGGCGTGGTGACCAAGGCACACTAGAAAGTACAAGTCATTAGAGTGACCCTGCTATCACAAGCATTTCACGACTATTGTGCAGATGTAGTACTTGAAAATTTTAATTCCATTTTGTCTTCAAAGATTAAGAGAGACATACTAAGTAGTTTCATTTAAGCTTTCTCCTTATAGCCAGGTTACATGTGTACTACAGTGGGGAAATTATTGATGTTGATTTGTTCATAGGGGTCCACAGAGGATACCTACACTGAAGTATAATAGAAAGGAATAGAGAGCGAGTAATGATCCAAAAGAGACAAGTGAGGAAACGACACAAGGAGGCTAAAACCAAATCTTTCAAATGTTAATCTGTTCTGAAAAGAAAGGACTACTGTCTGGATACTGTATTTGTTTCTCCATGCAAAAAAAAAAAAAAAAAAGGTACAGAAGCTAAACATTCAAAACTATCTTCTTTACCCCCACGTGTACCACTGGTGGAAGTATCATTCTTTACAAATTGCTAAAAACACTAGATGAAAATAGAGGAATACAATGATTTCACCTCTCACCTCTTTATGCATATATATATATATATATATATATATATATATATATATATGTGTGTGTGTGTGTGTATGTATATATATAGATATGTATATATGTAAAGAGAGAGAGATAAACTTCACCTTTTTTCAGTCTTGCGTATTGCTTACCTTCATGGCAGTTTGTGTCCTCTAAGCAGAAGCTGGCTTTGTGTCCTTCAGCGACCTTGGAACCATCCAGAGTCAGGAGGTCATAGTGGGTGAACACTTCAATGCTGTGGTAGTGTCTGTTGAATCCAAGAATATGTATGTTACAGAGTTTTAGGCTTCAAACAAGACCTAAAAACTAATTTCTGTTTTATTTGTTCTATTAGCTTTGAAATGCAACTTGAAAACTAAGCATCTGCCTGAACGCTGTTCACTTATTTTACATACAGTGACTGCACATATTAACAAGCTGCTTCTATGCAACCCCTTTTTCACTAAAACAAACATGCCCTTAATTTATCATTAATGAACATAATCATTTCTAGGTCCTTTTATAAGATTCAGGTAAGTAGCCCAACCTGTGATCAAATTCTATTAAAAAAAATATTAAGTTGTATCCATTAACAGACTTATAGATCAATAATGCAATTGCTTTAAGAAACTCTCCTGTTTTAATAGGTTCATAGGTTCATACTAGGCTATCTGCCCTGGGGCAATTATAAGCCTAGCCCGATTCTGTATGGATTATGCCACCCCTTGATTTGAGTATACTGTGCCCTTTTTAAGGTTTAGTTTACTGTGCCTCTATCTAATAGTGACACGGGAGTAATCCCTGGGACAAACCTACGATCCCCCATCCACCTATCGAGATTCTTCTTGAAGAGGTTCAGTGAGGTGCTCTGCCTCACATGAACTGGAATTCTATTCCAGAGCGAAGGGAGCCTCTGGGTTATGAACCTGTCCCTCCAGCAAGTTCTATTTATTTCTGTGCTGAGGTTCAAGTCCCTCGAGCGTGTGTCTCTAAGGGATTTAGATTTACTGAGGTGGTGCATGTCCATTAATTCTGGATTTGACATAGCTTTGTATGTCAGGCATAGATCGCCTCGAAGTAGGCGGTATGCAACTGAGTAGAGCTGGAGTTTTTTTTAACCGAGCAGCATATGGCATCTGTTTGAGTCCCTTGATCCTCTTGGTGAGATACTTTTGGGGTCTTTCTAATTGCTGCAGGTGTCAGGTAAGGTACATCCCAAAAGGGGCATTGTATTCTATGATGGGCCTGATGAGGGATGAATAAAGGGGCATGATTACCTCTCTTGATCTAGATGTGAAACCCTTCGTGATGAGGTGGACTATGTAGAAGGTCTTTCTAACCACTTTGGCAATGTGGTTTTCAAAGGAGAGATTGCTATCAACTTGGGTCCCCAGGTCCCTAATAACTTTCTCTGTACTTAATGGGTTTCCACCTATGTGGTAATTTGTAGGCACATTGTTTTTGCCAAAGGGTATGACTATACATTTTTTGGCATTTAGCTTTAAACCATGGCACTGGCACCAGTTATCTGTCTCTTTGAGACCTTTTTGAAGGATGTTTGTGTCAGCTGGAGAGTTGATTATGGCGCCCAGTTTGCAGTCGTCTGCGAACTTGGTGAGCCATAGTCCTCCCACGTTTGCCTGTACCTCGGAAAAGTATATACCTAACAAAAGTGGTCCCAGGACAGAACCCTGTGGGATGCCACTTGTGACCGGTTTCAAGTCTGACATGGCTCCAGCAACTCTCACTCTGTGGGTTCTGCCTTTGAGCCAATTTGCGACCCATCTTGTGATATAGGGGTTTATATTTAAGCTGGATAGCTTATCTATGATGCCCGAGTGGGGTACTGTGTCAAATGTCTTTGCAAGGTCCAGATAGGCTGTGTGGACTACCTTTCCTTCATCTATGGCTTTGGTGACTGTTTCGAAGAAGTCATCCAGGTTCAAAAGGCAGGATCTGCCCTTGACAAAGCCGAACTGGGTAGGATCTAGTGTCTGTAGGTCCCCAATGTCTTTGTATATGAGCTCCATGATGATCCTCTCCATAGCCTTGCAGACTAAGCTAGTCAGGCTTATGGGGCGATAGTTTCCAGGGTCCGTAGAGGCTCCACCTTTGTGGAGTGGGACCACTGTTGCTGTACGCCATTCTGTGGGCACATATCCTGTAGTGAGGCTGAGATTGTATAGCTGTTTTATTTGAGGGATTAGTTCCTCTTGGAGTTCATGTAGGACACAACCTGGGACGCCATCTGGTCCCATGGAAGCAGTGTTTTTGCTTTGGAGAGGGCAGCCTTCACCTGAGCATCAGAGATGTTTGGGAGGCAGCCCTCTGCCGGGATAGATACTTGCTCTTTTGGGGGGGAGGGGGGGGGAGTTTGCACTGAACCTGTCTGCCAGGATATTGGCGATGTCTGTGGGTTCAGTGTATTTTTTGTCATTTAGAATCAACTCAGAACAAGTCTGGGAGTTGCATCCCAGGTTTCTAACATAACTGAAAAAAGCCTTATGATTGTCTTTGGTGTCCTGTGCAATTTTTCTCTCGAAGCTGGCCTTGGAGGATTTTATGAGGGATCGTAATTTTTTGCTAGTACTGATCAGAGATGCCTTCCCTATTAGGGATTATATTTAACTATAAAATTTATTTGTAGCATTTTTTGTGTTACAGTGTGCAGTCATACAGTAAATCAGTACATGTTCTTAACTGAAGCAGTGAAGAACGTACTGTCTTCAAACTTGTATATTTCTCTTTGATATATTCTGCAGTATAACAATAGACTAGTACAGAAAGACTGTGCTCATTTATTAAACAATCAGATCATTTTAAAAGTTGTTTACATATCCTAATTACTTCCAGTGCACCAGGTGATACTTGATTTCTGTAATACTATAGGACTACCTAAAGAGTGCTTGGTGTCGCTCACTTCTTTGTCATGGAAAATTAGCACAGGACCGCATGTCATGTGATTCATTGCAATCACATGATTCATATGACGACAGGCACATAACTTTGAATGTCCAACTGACTAAAATTAGCAGGTCATTAGTTAAAAGCAGTGATCCCCAAAGTGTCCATGTTTAAACGTATTATTGAAAGTATGAATTAAAGATTTTTAAACGTCCTTGTTTGACTTATCTATTTGTCTATACTACCTCTGTGTGGCTTGGCATGAATTTTATTGTACTCTTTTTTTTTTTCAGGTAAATTATTTTGTGTGTGTGTGTGTGTGTGTATATATATATATATATGGATATAAAAAGTGTACACACCTCTGTTAAAATGCCAGGTTTTTGTGATATAAAAAAATAAGACTGCAATAAATCATTTCAAAATGTTTCCCACCTTTAATGTGACCTATAACCTGTACAATTCAATTGAAAAACAAACAAATCTGTTAGGGGAAAAATATAAAAAACTTACGATAAGATGGTTGCATAAGTGTGCACACCCTTAAACTAATAATTTGTTGAAGCACTTTTTGATTTAATTACAGCATTCAGTCTTCTTGGGTAGGAGTCTAGCAGCATGGCACATCTTGACTTGGCAATATTTTCCCACTCTTCTTTGCAAAAGCGCTCCACATCTGTCAGATTGCAAGGTCATCTCTTGAGCACAGCCCTCTTCAGGTCTCCCCACAGATTTTCAATTGGATTTAGGTCTGGGCTCTGGCTGGGCCATTCCTAAACTTTAATTTTCTTCTGGTAAAGCCATTCCTTTGTTGATTTGGATGCATGCTTGGGGTTATTGTAGTGTTGAAAGGTGAAATTCCTGTTCATCTTTCTAGCAGACGTCTAAAGGTTTTGGGCCAAAAGTGACTGGTGTTTGGAACTGTTCCTAATTCCCTACACCTTGACTAAAGCCCCACTTCCTTCTGAAGAAAAGCAACCCCAAAGCATGATACTGCCACCACCATGCTTCACCTTGGGGATGGTGTTCATTTGGTGATGCAAACTGTTATTTTTGTGCCAAACATTCCTTTTGGAGTTGTGGCCAAAAAAGCAAAACGTTCAACCTTGGTCTCATCAGACCATAACACATTTTCCCACATACTTTTGGAAGACTTGATTTATTGATTTGCAAATTTTAGCCAGGCCTGGATGTTTTTCTGTGTAAGAAAAGGCTGCCGTCTTGCAACCCTACCCCATAGTCCAGACATATGGAGAATACGGGAGATTGGTGTCACATGTAGTACTCACTCAGTACTTACCAGAAATTCCTGCATCTCCTTCAGTGTTGCTGTAAATCTCTTGGCAGCCTCCCTGACCAGTTTTCGTCTTGTCTTTTCATCAATTTTGGAGGGACATCCAGTTCTTTGCAACTTCACCATTATCCCATATTTTCTCCACTTTTTGATGACTGGCTTCACTGTGTTCCATGGTATGTCCAATGCTGTGGAAATTTTTTTGTACCCTTCTCCTGACTGATACCTTTCAACAATGAGATCCCTTTGATGCTTTGTAAGCTCTCTGCGAACCATGGCTTTTGCTGTAGCAGACAACTGAGGAAATGTCGGGAAAATCCTATTAGGACAGCTTAATTTTATTTGGGGTTAATCAGTCTCTAATTGATGGCAGGTGTGTCCCCAAGAAGACTGAATACTGTAATTAAATCAAAAGGTGCTTCAACAAAGTATTAGTTTAAGGGTGTGCACACTTATGGAACTAGCATATAGTACATTTTCTTTTATATTTTTTCACCTAACAGATTTGTTTGTTTTTCAGTTGAATTCTACAGGTTATAGGTCACATTAAAGCTGGAAAAAGTTTTGAAATGATTTATTGCGGTCTCAGTTTTTTATATCACAAAAACCTGGCATTTTAACAGGGGTGTGTACACTTTTTATATCCACTGCATATGGTCTACTTCTTTTTATGAAATGGACATTTTACCGAATGTCAGTTAAGCTGAAATATCAGTTTTCCAAAGCTTGTTTTAGTGAAAGTGTTAATGTGCCACTGGTGGTGTGAGTGTTGATGTAGCTTGACATGTCTTGTATTGTATCAGATGTGCGCCGCTGGTGGTGTGAATGTTGATGTAGCTTGATGTGTCTTGTATTGTACCAGTTGTACGGCATGGCGATACTCTGGTAGGTTTAGAGATATTCAGCATTTAGAATAGTAGCCTGGGTCTGGAAGCACTTGTTTTTTTAGAGGAGATTGCACTACAGTAAGGATTAGGAACCCTTGTCACTGTAGTGCGATCTCAGAATTGGTATATTTAAGTTGTAGGGGGTGGGGGGGCACAGGGGTGCTTGCCCCCTGCAAAGATTATTATGAGTGTTTGTTTTGTTTTTATGTTCTAAGTGGCTGTTATTTTCGTGTTTCTGAGATCAGAAAACTGATGTGTCAGAGTACTGAGTTTTCGCAGAAGTGGGTTCACTTAGCTGACATTCGGTGAAACGTCCCTTCGATAAGAAGTAGTAGACCGATATATATATATATATATATATATATATATATATATACACCCACACATACATATATAAAAACACTTATAATTTAATTTTCTATCATGTGTTAATGTAGTTTGGACACAAACTTATTTCTGCAGAGACACCATTTATTTCTGCAGAGACACCACAGGATGGAAGATGTGAGGTTAGGCAACAGGTAGGAAGTAAGGGTGAGTGATGGGAAGATAAGGGTTAACTATGTGAAAGGAAAGGTGGGATAGGCAGGAAGTGAGGTAAATGATAGGGAGGAGGCAGCTGGGTTGTACAGCACAGTTAGCTTGGGTGAAGCAGATTTTGGGGTGAGCTAGCTGAGCCCGCAGTTTTTGTTATTCTGCTTTACCAGTTGTTGATTTATGACACAATA
>NC_056739.1:347202762-347365262 GCF_019279795.1 Protopterus annectens
AATCCCGGTCAACAAATGTAAAATAAAAATAAATAACCATAAGTGCATTCCAGTCAAATATATATGTGCCATTTGAAAGCAAATTTCCAGAATGTATTTTCCAGCTCCATGGCACAGATTGAAGGAGTCCTGAGTGCCACCCTGATGACTCAAGTTTGAACAAATTGTCATTTTCTCCATTTGGGGGAAATGCTATCCAGAATCTTCCTATAGGGCTACCATCTGAAGGAAGGTCATGAAACACAAATTTAAGACACAGATACATGGTGGGATACTTTGCCTGATGACAGAGCATGCTGTAATCTAACTGAGGGCAAAGACATGGCGATGCTTATGCTCTCATGACCCCAGCATTTAAGGCATTGTACTGTGTCCACTGGTCAGCAGCAGCAGAGTGGGTTAGGGAAATGTCCATCCCTTTGATTCTAATGGCTAAAAGCTCTGTGGTACTTGCCTTCCATACCAATGGCCTGCAGATAAGGACTGGGGGATCTTGAATAGAGGAATGTACTTGTGTGTGTACACACACACACACACACACACACACACACACACCTATTAAGTCAGCATTCACTTAAGTGAAACAGAAGGGACTGCATAATCGTATACAGCATGAACTTTGCCTAATGAAGTTACCATAGATGATGCCTAGGAGCAGTATATGACAGAAGAATGCCAAGTAAGCTGAAGAGTAAGGTATGCAAACAGTGCTGTAACCAGTGGTTCTGTAGGGCACAGAAATGTGGGCAGTGAAGGTACAGTAGCTGTGGAAGCTTGAGGTGATGGAGATGAAGAGCAGTAAGATAGTGAGGGATAGACAAAGATATTAAGACATCTGAGCAAATGCCAAAGTAGCCCCAGTTGTACATATGGCGTAGGAGAAGACTATGGTGGTTTGGTTACACATATAAAAAAGCAAAAGGTAATTTGGCAAATATTTGGGGGAGACAAGAAGAAGGCAAGAGGATAAATGGACATCCAACCAAAAGATAGATACATGGATGGATTGTATGTTAGACAAGACCTGCAACAGTCAGGCTTGACTGCATGAGATGGCAGGCGAGTCATTTGGAAGCAAGAGATGCGATGATACCCTGACCTCGTGTAGAAATGGGGAAAAGAGAGTTTATGAGGATGAGCAGGAGAATTATGACAAAATAAAAGTATTAACAAAACTCCAGATTAGACTTCTGATGCATATATTTTGCAACTCTACAAGTATTTTTTGAAATAGCCATTTTCCATTACAGTTTTGCTAAGTAAAAAGGTTAGAATGGGAAACATGAAATCACAGCTTACCCATGACACTGATGCCACACCCATTCATGTCGCCCACTCTTTGGTCGGAAGTCTGCTCGGCCAATGTTGATGATCTGGGAGGTGAATCGTAGAAGGCGCCTGTGCCCATGAGGCCAGTTCATTCTGTTGGCGGACTTTGCAAGACAGTTTTCTTCATGGGCACAGTATAGCATATGGAGGGGACGGTCTTCTAGGTATGATGTCTCTTGTATCAGCTGGGCATTCATTGTGAGGTCTGGTGCAACTATGGGGTACAAGGTAATAAGGTAAACAGTGCATAATAGCTGAAACATAACAGTGAGACAGAAAGTGAATGGCAAAGGAGAATTAATGGTAGTAATATCGACACAAGTAAAACAGCAAAAGAGACAGATTATAAGAGCTACAAGGAAAAAAACAGGATGGTTCATTACTACAATATAATATGTATACTTAACAGATCTGAATGCTTTGGACAATTCATGTATAACACTAGAATTAAAAAATGCTACCCCTTCATTGTTCATTTCTGTTAATTTACTGTAGTTTTCTGTTATCACAGAAATGCAGATTTTTGTTGATACTGTAGATATTTTCAGAAGGCCTACTTTTATTCCACATGCACAACCTTGAGAATGCATACTTGAAATATATTACCATACATAAATGTATATATTTATTATATATATCATATATTGGATTCACCTATTCTGACTCTTAGAGTCTTGCCTTTGTGGTTTAAGTTACTGTTCTCATGGCTAAGTAAACTATAGCAGAGCTTTTAGATCGAAGACACCTTCTCGTCCTGATGACTGTGCTTAGTGGAGAATACTAGAGCCTGAACTCCACCTTCCCATGTGGTTACTACAGCACCAGCGGCCTGATGCCTGCCACTTGCATGACGCATACGGTATCACTTCTCTAAGGTAAGTCTGATGTTTTGATGATGTTCAACCAGTGACACACCTGTTCAGATAGTGACGCACCCGTTCAGATAGCCCCAGGATTGAACCAGTTTTGCTAAAACTGAATTCTTTACAGGATGTCATTGCAGTGGGAAGATTTTCCTTTCCATCAAAGTAGAGCCGCCTCAAGTGCTGATTATTACAGGTAAGGAGCACAGCTTATTGCATGGTGGGGGGTGGTGTCTGCTCAGCCACAAAACAGTTGTTTTTTGTTTTCATTGACTACAGTGTTTGTCCTATGTGGCACTCAAGACAGTAAGCCTTCTTGGAGTTGTCCATCAGCATCACATCTACTTCTCTTCTAGCAGGGCAAAAAGGGAACCTGAAAGGAAAGAGAGCAGCTCGGCTGGCACAGAGACTTTAGCCTGACTGTCACTGGTCTACAACATTTTGGCAGCTCAGCTGGCACAGAGACTTTAGCCTGACTGTCACTGGTCTACAACATTTTGGCAGCTCAGCTGGCACAGAGACTTTAGCCTGACTGTCACTGGTGTACAACATTTTGGCAGCTCGGCTGGCACAGAGACTTTAGCCTGACTGTCACTGGTCTGCAACATTTTGGCAGCTCAGCTGGCACAGAGACTTTAGCCTGACTGTCACTCTGGTCTACAACATTTTGGCAGCTCAGCTGGCACAGAGACTTTAGCCTGACTGTCACTCTGGTCTACAACATTTTGGCAGCTCAGCTGGCACAGAGACTTTAGCCTGATTGTCACTGGTGTACAACATTTTGGCAGCTCAGCTGGCACAGAGACTTTAGCCTGACTGTCACTGGTCTACAACATTTTGGCAGCTCAGCTGGCACAGAGACTTTAGCCTGACTATGTCACTGGTCTACAACATTTTGAGAATAAAATTGGGAAAAACTGAGTAAGGAGTAGAGATTCGGCTGCTTATGTCCTTCTTGATATCTGAGCAGGGTATGGGTCAAGACATTGCAAGGCTTCCCCAAGGTGGAATCCTGTGCAACATCTAAAGCTTTACAGACCTTATATCACAATGTCTTCTGATCTACATGTATAACATATATATACATGTATGTATAACAGAACATATGTGTATAACTTCCATACAGGAACAAATGGAGATTTAAAAAATAGATAATATGCCTCCTTTTCCCTGGTGCTAATGATGATGGTCCAATTCCTGTTATCCAACTGCTGTCAAACGGTCAACCATTTTTATTGTACTAATATGATGATGCAGCTATCTGACTCATAAGAGAAGCACGTAAATACAGCAGCTTGTGTGGTCTTCATCAGTAGCATGAAAACCTGCTACTGACTCCGAGGACAGTATTATTGTGACATCATCTATAAAACCCTACTGGGTGCCCAGTCTTATCCCATTAAGTTGTAGCTCTGATACCAGTTGGTGGAAAATACTTATATAGATGTGTCTGGAATGAAGATTAGGCATTATGATTGCAATCTTTGTAATGAAACCCTGAACTTGTCTGTGTATTAGAACCACAGCTCCATTGTTTCTATATGCTTAGAACATCATGTTTGTTCAATGAGCTGTTAACGTGAACTAAAGTAATTATGCCACAAACTGCCACATACTGCAGTCGTGTAGGACTGTTCATGTACTGCAGTCCTGTAGGACTGTTCGTGCACCACAGTCGTATAGGACTGTTCACATACCGCAGTCCTGTAGGACTGTTCACAAACCGCAGCCATGTAGGACTGTTCACTTACTGCACTCCTGTAGGACTGTTCACATACCGCAGACCTGTAGAACTATTGTATGGCTATGTTCACAAGTAAATCCTTTTAGCTTCATCCTACAGTGCACCTTATAAAACTTCTGTTTGAGGATTAAAGTTAGTTATCAGTCAGCTCTCTATTATATGCTGAGGCTTTTTGTTAGCTAAGTTCAACAGAGGAGTTGCTAATTAGAAGGCTCAAGGTGTTATTCATAAGATCATAGGAGATTAGAAGGCTATTCACCCAGAGGTCATTTTAAGCCTAGCAATTTCAACCCAATGATTGCATTTAGTGATGACTGCCCACATCCAGGAGGGCTGTGGGCACTATCCCCGGTAATAATATACGGTGGCCCATCCACTCGTCCAGGTTTCTCTTGAACAGTGTCATAGAGGTGCTCTGTTTCACATGAATTGGTAGCCTGTTCCAAAGATGTGGCAGTTGCTGGGAGATAAATCTGTCCCTCCAGCATGTCATATTTAAGTTACAGGCCTTATTTAAGTCCCTGGAATGGGTAGCTCTAGACCCATTTGATTTACGGATATGCAATAAGTTCATTAGGTTTGGGTCTTGTAGGCAAGGCATAATTATCCTCTAAGAAGTCTATATGATGCAGTGTATAGTGACAGGGATTTTAGTTGGTCCATGTAAGACACATGCTGGAACCCCTTGATCTTCTTTGTTACAAACCTCTGAGGTCTCGCTAATTGCTGCAGGTGCTTTGTACGGTACATACCGAATGGGGCATTATACTCAATTATGGGCCAGATAACTACCAAGTATAGGGGGGTTATATCCTCTTTTACTCTTGAGGTAATACCTTTACTAACCAAGTGTGCTACATGGAAAGCTTTCCTTACTGTGGTAGACACGTGGTGGTCAAAGTTAAGGTTACAGTCAACCTCTGATCGCAGGTCCCTTACCACTTCTTGAGTATGTAGGGTATTGTTGTTGATTTGTTTGCACTGAAGGGAAGATGATGCTTTTCTTTGCATTCAGTTTGACACTGTGACTAGTACACCAGTCGCTGCCCTGCAGGAGACCCTCCTGCAGTATACTGACACCATTTGGGGATTCAATGATTGCACCTAGTTTGCAGTCGTCTACAAACTTTGTCAGTCACAACCCCTTAGTTTTGACCTGAACTTCTGAGAAGTATATACCAAACAGTAGGGGGCCCAGCAGTGACCCCTGTGGCACCCCGCTGGTAACAGGTCTGCTGGTTGATGTAGAGTCACCCACTTTGATAGTGTGTGTCTGGTTTGTGAGCCAGTTGGCAACCCATCTTACAATGAAGGGGTTTACATTCAGTTTGCTAAGTTTATTGATAATGCCTGAATGTGGGATTTTGTCAAAAGCCTTTCCCAAGTCGAGGTATGCTGTGTGCACAGATTTGCCCTCATCAATGGCCTTGGTCATGCTTTCAAAGAAATCTACCAGATTTAACAAGCAGGATCTACCCTTCACAAAGCCGAATCAGGTAGGATCCAAGGTTTGGAGATCACCTATGTCTTTATTTATGAGGTCCATAATATGTTCCATGGTTTTGCAGATGAGGGTGGTCAGGCTTATGGTCTGTAATTTCCTGGGTCTGTTCCTAGGCCACCTTTGTGTAGGGGAATAACTGATGCTGTTCTCCATTCCACAGAAACAAAGCCTGTGGTTAGACTGTGATTGAAAATGGTGATGCTAGTTTATGTTTTAGCCTGTTTAGAAAACAGTCTGGGATATCATCTGGTCCCATACAGGCTGTGCTTTTGCTTTGGACGGGGCTTTGAGGATTTGCTCATCAGATTTGTAAGGTGGTGGGGTAGTTTTGTGGATGGCTTGTAAGTTAGGAGGGGATACGGGAGTGAAATTTTCACCATACCTATCTGCTAGCAGGTTCGCTATCTGTGTGGAGTCAGAGTGTGTGTGACACTGTTGGCCACTAGTTCTGCACATGCTTGGGTCCTACCCTTTAGGTTACGTACGTAGCTGTAAAAGACCTTATGGTAATCCTTGGCTATACTTGCTAAGGTTCTCTCAAAGGAGCTCTTGGAGGATTTGACAAATTGTCTTATTTCCCTGTTAAGGCTGAGGAGGGTGCTTTTCCGTTTCTGGGGCCTTGCCTTTGTTTTCCTGGACAGAAACTTTTTGCATTTATTGTAGAGTTTGTTGATGCTGAATGTCCACCATGGCAGCTTGTATTTGCTTAGGGCTCTGTCTTTGTTTCTTTCTGGTGCAACCAAGTTTATACACTTATGCAAATGACTGTACAAGGCTTTAGTGTAAGCTAATGCATACTTACCACTTTCAGCATGGGGTGGAGCTTGGAATGCATTTATACCTTCACCTAGGAGGGTATAGTTTGCCTTGGTGAAGTTTTTTAGTCTGATTTCACCCTTTGTGAGTTCTGGTGTTAGTGTCTGTTCGAAGGTGACTGATTTGTGGTCAGTTTTAACTGACGAGGGTCCAGCAGTGCACCTGTTTGACATGTTGGTGAGGACCAGATCTGGAATGTCTGTTCCTCTTGTTGGGGTATAGACAATCTGTTACAGGCCATTTGAATTCACAAAGTCAAGGAACTTTTGTGGTAGTGAGTTTGGCTACAGTATTTTTCCACTTGATGGTGGGATAATTGAAATCCCCCATAACCAGTGTGTTCAGTAAAATCTGGATCTTCTTCAGTTTGGTTAAGTAGGCTTCATGGGTGTCGTGACCCATGGAGGGGGATCTATAACAGGCTAGGCCTTGAATGCGGGTCTTACCCACCATAACCTGGACATGGAGTAACTCCATGGAGTTGTCCAGTCAAACTAGATGGGAGGTGAATTTGTCTCTAATATAGAATGAAACACCACCTCCTTTGATTTTCCCACATTTATTTTGTGGTCTAAAGGAAGGCATTGTAGCCTTGCAGAGCTGGGGTACTTTCTGAGGCCTCAAACCAAGTTTCTGTGACTGCACAGACATCTACATCTTATAGTGATAGAAGTACTTCCAGAGAGTGCAGTTTTTGGTTTAAGCTCCTAGGGTTTAGCAGCATGACCCTTATTTTGTTCAGACTGGTTACTTTCATGTTGGTAATGTTGTTTTTGATACCTTGCCTAAAAAAGGCACTTTGGGGGGGACAAGAGCATTTTCCAGCATCTGGAAGGCTAAGGGTGACTGGTGCAAACTGTCTCTGGTAAAGCAGTGAGGTTTGTTGACCATGGCTTCCCAAGCAGACAGGAACTGGATCCTCTTTGAATGACACCAAAAACTAAGCCGGTTATTGAAATCAATCATTTTTTGTTTATACTGTGGCAACATTCTAGGTAAGGGTAGTTTGCTGCTCAAGGGTAGAGACATAACCTGCCTGGGAAACATACTGAGAGAGCTTGACCATGTCTGTCTTCATATAGTCCAGTGAGGTATGTCTCAGGTCATTCATGCCAGCATGAACTATGACAGAGTCATAATGGTACTTGTTGCTGAGAGACCTGAGTGGATGCACGATTTGATGAATCCTGGCACTGGACAGGCAGCTGACCATCACTTTCTCCTTGTCCATGGTGAGTGGAAGATCCGTGAGTCTCCCTACTGAGTCACCAATGACAGATAAAATGATTTTTGGGGTGTTACGTGTTGCAGACTTGTGGGTGAGACATTGGTGTTGCTGTGTGTCATGGGTGCTGTGGAGACTGTGTTAGATGTAGCAATCTTGTGTTTTGGAGGTCTCTGGTGTTTCTGTGAGTTTTTCAAGAGAACCTCTGCATATGTGGATTTGTGTGTTTGATGCGTGCTATGCATATGAGTAGTGGTGCTATGTGAATATGTAGCGGTGGGTGAGTTGACAACCTTCTCCATGTTAACTTTGTGAGCGAGAGAGCATGGATTCTAGATTCTTGGTGTAAATACATCTCTCGCACTCTGTACTAGATTGTGTTATTAGTAGAAGGTTGTCTGTGTACATGAGGCAATTGCTACACTACCTCAAGAGACACAAGTCAACAAGGTTGGCAGGAGTAACAAAGGTAGACCAACTATCCATACTGCTAGGTTGATGACCGCTGTCACTAGGGTTGGCTTTTCAGAAACGATCACAGAGGAGCTTAGTGAATGGATATTTTGGCCTGGGTTTTAAGGGAAAATTTGTTGAATTTAGTTGTCTGGTTTTGGCACACAACTGCTCAGTAGTGCATGGTGCTGCGAGACATACAAAGAAGCAGTAACCTGCTCAAATGCGAGGCCTACATTCCAGAAGCTGAAACTTAAAAAAAAAAATTCTAACGAGATTCAAAAGGACCAATGGGGATGCTTATTCCAAGCCCTACACAGGCCTTCCTTTGTCAGTCAGGTCCCATACAGCACAATTCTCTCACAAAGGTGCAGGTAAGCCCCTTACAATCCAAAATGGCCTGGAAAACATGCTCAGAACAAACAAACCACTACAAACAGTTCCAGAAACAGCGGGTGTGGATCTGTACTATGCTACAGCTAGTAGGTACCCTGTTTTCAGCAGGAAATTCTAGGCAATGTTTAATATGGTAGTAAATAGCAGTAAGACCTAAATGTTTTAAACTGCAGAAAATCAGCATGAGGCTCTAAAGAATGATTTAAACAGTTAACAGATCAGTTAATTAAATACTGCTTTGTGGGAAAACCAGAGCAGGCAGAACAGGTAGCTTTAAGACAGTGAAAAAAATACCAGTAAAAACAACAAAAGCTTCCTAAACATCGAAAAAAGCAATAAAATTCAATTTTGCAGGAACGGAGTAGCAGGCAATTGCAGTACAACCGTGTAGTTTAGTACTAGTAAATAAATACAGTATAAAAGTAGGTGGCATGCAGTAAAAAAGTGCAGTAAATAGTATAAATAAGCAAAAAAAAAAAGCAACTTATTTTTTGGAAGCTCAGAAGGTCCTAGTCATCTGCTATCTCAGCTTAGAGGTTTGGCTGGTAGTCCACCTCAGTTCAGTTCGGTACAAACAAGCAGAAACCTGCTCAAATGCAGGACATAGATACCAGAAACTAAAACTTAAAAAAAAAAACTCTAATGAGAGTCAAATGAACCAATGAGGATGCTTATTCCAAGCCCTAGACCAGCATCCCTTTATCAGTCAGTCTCAAACAGCACAATTCTGTCATAAAGCTGCAGACAGGCCCCTTCCAGTCCAAGATGGCCTGTGTATACAGGTATTCAGTATACATACATATATATATATATATATATATATATATATATATATATGTGTGTGTGTGTGTGTGTGTATGTGCATGGCTATGTATATAAGTGTGTGTTTGTTTCAGGTCCTTTCATAAAGCAAATTTTCTAAATTCCCATTTGCACACAGCTGAGATAATGTGGCTTCCTTAACATGAATTCTCTTTTTGTTGTTTGTCTTTTCGGCTTTTCCCGGTTAGGGGTCGCCACAGCGGAACTTTGGTCCGCTAATGATTGGCAGGAGATTTTCATGAACGTCGAGGTGCTAGCCTGACGTCCAACCTTCAACGAAGGCATGCCCTATTTACACATCTTTCGAATGCCACCAGACTCCACACAGAAGGCACTCCCCGCAATCCAACCGAGAATTGAACGGGAGAACCTCTTGCTGTGAGGCAACAATGCTACGGCTGCACCACCGTGGCTCAAATTAAAGCCTGTGACACAGAAAGACAAACCCTTAGGTTAGGTGTCAGGTTGGCGTGGGTGAATTGTGACAGAAATGTAAAGTTTTCTCTAAGAAAAGTTAAGATCTATTGATTTAGGAGAACCAAAGCTTCTCAAAATAAAACAGTGACATTTAATGTCAGTAAACCAGACCTTTTATGTGTGCACCCACTGCTTTGTCATTTTATTCATGCATGTTCACAAATCTCATGCATATTCAGACATCTCATGCATATTCAGACATCTCATGCATATTCACAAATCATTGGAAGAAGACTTGGCACAGACACCATCAGCTCTGCTTCTGAACTTTGCTTCACATTGCATCAGCATGGTAAAGAATTTACAAAAAATAATTATTATAACATCCAAGTGTCTTATGTACTGAAATTTTTTTTGAAGTACAGTTAGTCACAAGGATCTCATAGTTTGAGGCAGCAGAAGACACCCTGCCTAAGTTTTTTGATGAAAATACATATAGATGATGTCTACTTCATATATTTCTCTACAAACAATAACAGGAGAATGAGTACCAATAACATCAGAAACAACGTCCCGAACATTACGGCACTGTTGGAACTGGTATAATGCCCTTTGGCTTCCTACTGAAATCTAAAGCCTCATTTAACTGGCTGAATCCTGAGATAATGGAAAAAAAACCTACTGAAAATGCCAGAGACAGAGAGAGTATCGAATATCAGTCTTCTAATTTAAACTTTTTGTGTTTCTGCGGAGGGCAAGCCCCTTCCCCCATTTGAGGTTGCTCATATTGTATACGTCTACATATCTATATCTATCTATCTATAGCAACATATATGTGTGTGTGTATATCTATATATATATATATATATATATATATATATATATATATATATATATGTCTGTACGTGTGCATGTGCTTCAGGTCCTTTCATAAAGTAAATTTTTCAAATTCCCGTTGGCACACAGACAGCTGAGCTAATGTGGTTTCCTTGACATGATTTCTATGATGATCTCAAATTACAAACACTTCAAGGAATTTGATGGAGGCACAAGACTACTGCTAGAGATAAATTACATTGTATAAACTCACATAACCGCTTGTAATGATCAGTGATCAGAATATATCAACTGTTTTTCTTATAATGGCTTTAGATAGCTGCTAACTTGACAGTATCATTTTGGCATAATAAATGTGGAATAAACCACACAAAAACTACAGTTATTCAGTATACTTTGCTCTTTGGTAGTTGCAGGACTCATTGTGATAATTTCTGTGTAAGAACATATGAGCCAAGCATTATTTCTTACAACTTTGTACCTTGTTTTGTGGTTTCCTTTATCAAGGATTCTGTCTTTAAGAATCTATCTGAACGGCCAGAGTGCATTTATTCCAAGACGATTACTTACTGTCAGTACAAGTGACCCCTGCAGAATGGCGTCCTCCACCATGGGGGCAGTTCACCACTCGATGCTGTCGACACTGTTGAATTGCCATTTCAGTTCCTGAACAACGTGTTCCACTCAGAACAATATCATTAGCATTTGGGTCTCCATTCCAGTATGGAGTTTCCTGATAAAAAGTAAAACAGCAGCAGGATCAGTTAGTGAAGTGACGAATTTTTATTTTTATTCCAGTACATCTGTTTTGCCATTAATCCATGTAAAACTATTCAACAGTTTTTTTTTTGTTCTTTGGTTTAAACACCTAGAAGTAAATCTGGCCTCTATTGCTTTCTATTTATAATATCAAACCAAGGAATGACTGCTGCTAAACTAACATACATTAATAAAGGTGTTGTAAATAGGTCTGATGCAGCAACATTTTAATTGCCAGCATGTAAATCCTGTAATGTAGTGGTTCAAATGTATATTCACATTATCCATTGTGCCTGTGGTACACTGATAGTCGAGTAAATCTGCCTCTAAGGTGAGAATGCTACAGCTGCACTAAATACTTGTCAGTTCTCTACATGCACACTTGAAGTTAACGATTGAAAGACTAAAAAAATGTTCATGCAGCAACAAAGATTTAAGCAGAATAACAAAAGCAGTCTTAATATAGCTTGCCAACTGTTGAGTCAGCTTTGGAATATAATACCACAGGACAATTTTAAAATGACTTTGCTTTCTAATGCTTAAACTGGAATATTCTGTATGATATTAGATGCCTTATGTATTGAGTCATCACTGTCCTTCACATAATTATTGTCACACATAACATGGAGGAGAAGGGGAGGCCTGGGAACTGTGTACCTGTAATGCATGGTTGCCATAGCCAAGGCCCAACTGTCTGCAAATGACCATAGCTTCATTGATTCCCCAGCCATGGCCACAGACTGTGCCCCACTTCATAACACCATTCACCTCCATCAGGACTTCCACACGGCCTTCATACTGAGACTGGCCACCAGCCAGCCGAACCTACAAGACAAAGAAGGTTTTATTTAGTGCTGGTTTCTCTTTACTCATTCTCATGATTCATGTGCATTTCTTTGTTAAATTCATACAGCTATTTTTGGCTGTATTTACTATGTACAAGTGTTTTACTGATGCTTATGGACACTGGCAACCAGATTTTCACGTTAAGTACTTACTACTCATTATAACCTTACATATGTCTTCCATAAGATTTGATGTTACTTTCTTGCAAAGCCACCAGATAAACATCTCTGTCTCCCATCTTGAAGGAATACTGTCATTTATCGCAGCACATGATCTAGCAGGAAGTACCTAGCTACCTCAAAAACAGAGTTCACCACTGACTGAGAGAAAGACTTGGCTGGATATCTGTCTTTTCACACAACTTCAGTAATCATGATCTCATTTTGTCATCCTCTGTTTTGATTTTGCATGTTTCCGTAAGAAAATCACTTCTCATTGTCCCATCAATCTAAAGACCTGAAAAACATTCCATTCTTACACAGCAGATTCCATTAACAAATTCAACAATAGATATGACCAGCTTTTGCAGTTGGGTGTTTTGAAAAGCTCTATAAATTTGCTATGGTAACTACTTACATAAATATCTGCAGTAATTCGCACTGATGGGGTTAAAATGAACTGAAAGAATATCTCAGTCCTCATCAACAGCTTCACTGTATATAAACAATTACATCTGTCAAAAATGATGCATGCTCATTCTGACCACTCAACAAATAGAGTCAGATCCAAAGAAAAATTATGTATTCATTTTTATTCCATGTTACTGGACTACATAAGACTAACAAAATAATATGAATTTCTTCCTGTGCTAATAATTATTCAGAGATGATTATTTTAACCTCTCCCCATTACTAAACATTTGGAATTCATGAAAGTTGGTCATTTTATTCAGAACTGGAAAATTCATTCATTCATTCTCATATATGCCCACTTCTGCTGCTTTCTAGAGTTGGTGGAAGTTTTACAAGCCTTTCCAATTAATTCAAAATTATTAAAACATTTTCTCTTCAAACCGACATGCTTCAAATGCTCCCTGAATGACACCAGCACCTAATTTTCCACAAGATATTACCACAACTTGTTTCATCCCCTTTAAGCTTCTATACTGTCATTAAATGTCCCTCCATCTTTCTGCAACTCCTAACAGCTCTCTGTCTCACTTTTACCATGATTCCAATCCTCTCTGTATACACCATATACTTGCAAGACACAGCTAAGAGTCTTGAAGAAAGGTTTTATTGCTAACAGTGCATTTAACAAATACGTATTCTGTTGTAATATTGTATAATCTTTATGTATTATAGTCATTATGTATTATAATGTACATTTTTGAAAGATGTATTCTTGTTTATCTTTGTTAGCAATAAAACCTTGTTTTACTTTCCGCTTGGTTGTATACCATTGGCTGAGGCATCCCTGTCAGTTGATCGAGTATTCAGAAACTCTGAATTCATATGGTCAAGCCCATGTGATTGAGTTTTTGAAAACCTGAAGCTTTTGAATGGAGATTGCGGCACAGTGAGGATTGGGAAATTTACCCTTTTCTTCACTGTAGTGATTTTGGAGCTGGTATATGTAAAGTAGATTTTTGTGTTTTTTTTTTGATGTTCGAGTTTTCGGAAACTTGATGATATGGTCTCGCCCCTAAAATTTTTGAGGTTCTGAAAACTTGATCATCTGACATACACCCAGGCTGAGCCTAGAAATTGGTCTTTTGGAATCAGTGCTTCATCCTGATTAACAAATGTATAAATTAATAAATATTAGTACCATCTTAGCAGATGAAGGAGATGTAGCCATGCAATGTTTTTTCATTTGTTTACAGACTAGACACATTCCCCTAACAAGAACTTTTGTAAATTGCAGTTTGCATCTCTTGGTTTTCTGAGAAAGAAAAGGCTAGCTTACCTTGTTCTTGTAACCCATCTGGGGTACATTGCATCTTACGGCAGCATCTTCTTCATGATTACAGACTGGCTCCTGGAAACTGCATTCAGTGACAGATTTCTCCATGCCAGAGCACTGCACGTTGCTCATGTGAATAGGACCCATGCCTGGAACCAAAGCCGAAAAGGAAATGGAGGAACAAGTGTTAGTTAAGTGTCTTCAGCTGCAGTAAACTGTCCTGAAAATGTTCTTATGAGAGTGCTGTAAACTACATGTTATGCTAAATTCAGCAGGAAAAAGAGATATTTTACAGCAGGAAAAATGCAGAGGTTACAATGAAGTGTCCCCTAGTAATATACTTCCCATCTGTCAAATGGCAATCCAACAAATGAGAAACATCATGCTGCATAAAATTTTTTTATTTTTGCGGAAAATCCCAAAGTCCCCCCTTACCTTTTGATACGTGTACAGAAAGGGTAAGTAACAATGTAGTATTATGGCAATTAAACTGTTCAAAAGCCGATGGATCAAAAGGTTGTCAACTGAACTTATGAACCTATGAGGGGCGGCCAGTGCTTAATATAATCAAGTGTTGTTTGGCCACATCTTGAAGAAAAACATGGATAGTTTGTGTTTTTTTCAGAAATCCATTTGTTTTCACTGCAATGAACAATGCACTAGTCATCAGCATGTGTGACACACCAAAGCATTGCTCCACAGGCCAGTTTTGACTAGTTGCATAATTCCTATTTTTGGCCTTACATTTGTGGAAGACTTAATATCTTGAAATAATAAAAAATACACAACAGTGGCTTATTATTTCTTTATTTATGCATTTCTTTTATTTTTCCTCCCACAGTCACTTTAGTCTATGAGTGACCGTTATGGATGTGACTTCTGTGTATCCTGTATCCACCACTGTATTTTTTTCTCCTCTGCAATTCACTTGAAGGGTGAATCAAAACACAAATCATTCTCTAGCTTAACGTTCACCTCCAGAGCATATGAGGGGAGAGTCATGCACCCCTAGCTTAATTAATGACATTGGCTTTACTTGTGTATCACCCAATTAAGACATTTCTGTAAATTGCAAAAAGGTGGCATAGCATTACGAGACACTAAGCTGAGATGACAGCTACACCCAGTTTCTCAGGTCTCTCACTAGTTTATGGTGGTTGTCATCAGTTTGCTACTTATATAATTTCTGATTGGTTGATCTTGTGAAGAAGATAATTATTTGATTGGTGTACTGATGACATGAGATTTTCTGAATCCATTTTGCCAAAACTTTTAAACAATGAAAAGCAGCCCCAACTAAGTATAACCTACTTGAGGTATTATAACGTCAGAATCAGTTTTATTTAGTACAGATGAAGTGGGCTTTTTCTGCCACATCAAGAGGTGATCAAATTGGTAAGATAATCACAGCATTTCTACAAAATGATACACAGCTTCAGGACATTTAACTGTATGATAAACTTGCAGTGGCAATGTTTTACAATATTTTTGTCTACAAAATATGATGAATAAAACAATGCCATTTCATACATTAGGTGCATATGTATGTGTGTTTGGGCATGCATGTTTCTTTGTGAACAAATGTGCCTATGTAGCTTGTGATGCTGATGCAGATATCACTTTAAGGAAGAAAGAAATAAAATTATTTCATTGCCAAATGAAAATGGATCATTAAGAAAAAAACTAATGTAAAGAATTACTAGTTATTCTTGTTCCAGTGGGAAACAAATGGCAGTGTAAGACTACACTCAATCACAATCTTCTTTCATAGACCCGAGCCTGCGGTCATTACATCTGACCTCAATATTGCAGAAGCTTTGCCACAAGGTCCTACTCCTGCAAGTTTACTGAGAATGTTGTCATTGTTATAGCCTGTGGTGATTACATCTGACCTCAATACTGCAGCAGCTCTGCCACAAGGCCCTACACCTACAAGTTTACTGAGAATTTTGGCATTGCATAATAGCCTGTAGTCACAGCATCTGACCTCAGTACTGTAAGAGCTTTGCCAAAATGCCCTACACCTACAATTTCACTGAGAATTCTGGCATTGTTTAATGTAAGCTTGTTTATCCTGAAGAATCTTAATGCGTGTTACCTTTAATCAGTTAAATACATGCCTGCTCTATGATTGAAAGTCTCTGTGAAATAGTCCGTGGACTCTAAGGACCTCTTACTAAGTTGGCCAGTGTCCCAATTTGCTTGACTAATAGATCATACTGCATATGTCAGTTATTTAGTCTCAGGAAATGACAGACAACCTGGTTTACTTGCATATTATTGCAATTTGTTTTGTTCTGGCTATAAACTGATTGCTTTCAGTTATAATTTGACCTGATGGTGGGAAGCCTGTTACCTGAAGCCTCTCTATGCTTGGCTTCACTTCGCTCCCCTACCCTACCCCCAATTTACACTCACCCTCTTCTTTAATATTATACTTCCCCTACCTACCTACACATTTTGCTTGTGATTCTTATTCCAAAACCCTGACCAAATGATCTTACTACTTATTTCCTACTTCCCTATCTCTATTTTAATTTTTAGCCCATTACCAACTGCCTTTTTCCCTCCCATACTGCTTTGCACTACATCCATTTATAATCACAACCCTCCTTAACAGTACCTATCTATTTCACATTATATATTTTTCTTTTCACAAATAAACCCTAATTTCTTCTTTATAGAAAATATTTTTCTCCTTATCTATTCTCATTAAGCTTTCAGAATCCATCACTGAATCTCCTACTGTACTGCAACTTCTTGCTTCATTCTTCATTGTTACTTTCCTACTACCTGACAGCTATAAAATATGGATTCTTGTGCTTAATTATGCTACTCTTCAGGTTATCCTCTATTCTTCTGCTCCTACTATGCCATCTTTCATCCTACCATGACTTAATAGCATCTCTCAACATCTCTTTCTGTCCTAGCCACCTATCCATACTTCCTCTTTCCACTCTCCACTCATTGCACCAAAGCTATTTAATATCACCTCTTATCTTTATTCCAAATATAGGCTGATTAATTGCATTTCACCTCAAACTAAAACAAAATTAAGTGCAAGAATCCTCTCCAAAAAAACATGTATGCATAATTCCACAATATACTAAAATCCAACTAGGAGGAGATATACACCCTAATCCTATCACAATGAGCACAAAGATAATTCTCTCCCACCCACTTCTGTAACCCAACAGCCAATCCCCAATCCTAATGATCTAATTTTTGCTACAATAAATGTTAGAAATATAAGAAATAAAACTGCTGAACTACATGGCTGGAATACCCAACATAAGCCTGATATCCTCACTGTAACTGAAACCTGGCTTAAACCCAGCATAAACGTCTCCAAAGTTATACCTTCTGGCTATAATATCATCCGAAATGATGGTATAAAGAGGAGAGGTGGTGTTGTTGCTCTAATATTTCCCAGTACCTCCCACACTTCCCTTTACAAACAAACACCAAAATTTAGCTCAGCACGCTTCTTGTTGCTTTCCTCAAAATACTCTCACTTCTCCTCTCCTAATTCTCCCTCTCACTCTGTTAATGGGATTCTACCTATGCCTAACTAGGTTTTTTTCTCTTTTCTACTACTTCCTCTATTTATGCCGTATGCATATTAATCTATCTTTACCTTCCTTTTTTTTCTACTGCCCTGTCTTGCATATCTACTATGAATGTCTTTCTTTTTTCCTTTCCTCTTTCACCTTCTAAATGCTTTTATTAACCTTTGTTTCTCCATAGGTTATGAATTTTATAATATTTCCATGTAGAATTTTTATACTGAACCAGTACTCTATTATTTACTATTTTTGTATTATAAATTGCCTTTTCTTCATGTGGAGCTTTTCTCCCCGGGCCTCTACTGAAAATGGAAATATATCCAGTTGGACTAGCCCGGTTAACAAATGTAAAATAAATAAATAAGTAAAATAAATAAATAATTATAAACAAACATGTATTACTGTCCTTTACATCCCCCTGGTAACAATACAGCTGTACTGAAAGATATCCTACACTGGATATCCATAACATTTCCACAAGAAAAAATACTACTAGGTGATGTGCATGTCAATTGGATGGCTATAAACTCTAACTCCCCTACATCTAGCATGAACTTATATGGTTTCACACAAGTAATTAGTAGCCACACACATTATAGAAAGACATCAAATTCTGTATTAGATTGAATCCTAGTATAAGGCCCTAGCAAACACTCCACCACAATACAATATCAGACTCTCTCAGTGATCATCTTCCAATCTATACAACTAGACACATCCCGTTAAACAGCATATTTATAAAACACGTAACCTTTCCAAGTTTAACCCAGAAATGTTCATTACTACACTTCATGTATTAACTAGAACTTCCTAAAAATCCAACCCTTAGACGATGCTGTAATTGAATTCAATACAACTTTTCTAAATATCCTAAATAGCCTTGTACCTCCTAGAAGGAAGAGGCTGAAAAGAAATAATGCAGTCTGGCTATTTAAAAACAGTAGAATGCTACTGCATGATTGAAAAAGCATGGAAAGAACGGCAGAAATATAAAACACCTCAATATCTTGAAAACTTCGGAATGCTTCCCACTCATACTAAAAAGCAAATAAATAAAGACAAAAAATATACTATAATAACCTTCAGAATAATACTAAAAATGACCTCAAAAAAGTTTGGACATTCATTAAAGAAATCTTACATCCTGGCCAAAAATTCAACCCAAACCTCTCTCCCAATAACTCACCACTCGAAACTGCAATACAGTTCAACTCATATTGTATAGATAGTGTAGCATCTCTAACCATGTATTCCTCACCATCTAATCCCAACCCTGTTCAATAGTCACGTATCACCACATCCACTTTCACCTTCAAACCTGGGCTCACATCCTATAAACAAACTTAAAATGTGGTCTTCTTCAGCTGATGACCTACAATGTGACTACCTATAAATAGCAGCCGACAGCATTGCCTATCCTTTCTCAATCCTTATAAATAGGTAAATCCAGAAATCCCACATTCTCGCTCTCCCTCTCTCTGGAAAAAGGCCCACATGAAGAACGAAATTCAACAGACATTAATAACTTTAGACCTGTAGCAATCTTATCTTCCCTCGCCAAAGTACTTGAAAAATGTATTCAAAAACAAACAATTGCTAGAAAATTTCTTGCAGGAAGATCTTCTACCTCCTACACAATATGGCTCCTGTCCTTTTCATAGTACTAGCAGTGCCCTTCTAACCTATATACTTTCAATAAAGCTAGAGATAACAGCTAATTAGTCTCTTCCTTATTTCTAGTCTTCTCATAGTACTAGTACTGCCCTTCTAACCTATGTAGATACTGTCAGTAAAGCTAGAGATTATGGCTAACTAGTCTCTTCCTTATTTCTAGACTTGTCTAAAGCCTTTGACACAGTTTGCCACAGCAAACTTCTACTTCAAATGTTCTCATGAGGTCTCTCTCAGTCCACCCTTCTGTGGTTTAAAAGCTACTTGTCCAATAGTTATCAGTCAGTAAAATGGCACTCCATGCACTCTGCTTACTACCGGCCATTGTCTGTACTCGTGCAAAATTGCTAAAGCCTGGAACTCCTTACCTGTATCCATTAGGTGTATATCCTCCCTTGCATCTTTCAAAACCACTCTGAAAGACTTCCTAGCTAAAATCTTTCTCTGTTCTTGCTCAAAACCAGGATAAACTATATCCCTAAATGTGAACAAGTACCTTTTCATTCATTATACCTCCTTACACTCACCTCATTATTGCTAATTCTCTTCCCTGACTTTCTCTCTAAATATACCACAAGCCTCTTTTCCTTCACTTCATATTTGCATTAGACTAACTTACCTTTATTTTCTGTATAAACTGTGTAAATGTCTCTAATTTCATATAACTTGTATAAATTCTTAACAAATGTTTTTATATTATGTCTAATTTGTTATAATTGTTTAAACTGTATATATTTTTGTTTTATTTTTGAAGATTGTAAAATTATTGTTCTTAAAAAAACTTTTGTTCATAGGTTGGTACTAGGCTATCGGCCCTAGGGCCTATACAAGCCTAGCCATAACAATTCCCTGGCTATTTCTTCCCACAGTATTTACTTCCCTGGACCCCTATCTAGCAGGGTGACTGACATGATCCCCAGGGTGAATTTCCTATCTCCCATCCAGTCATCAAGGTTCCTTTTGAAGAGGGCCAAAGAGGCGCTCTGCTTGACATGTATGGGCAGTCTATTCCAGAATCTGGGGAGTCTCTGGGTCAGGAACCTGTCCCTCTAGCATGTTTTGTTCATTGTGATGACAAGGTTTAGATCCCTGAAGCGTGTGTCTCTGAGGGATTGGGATTCTTTTAAGTGTAATAATTTGGAGCTTTTCAACTTGGGTCCCCACTGAAAATGGGCTTATACCTAGTTGGACTTTCCCAGTAATCAAATGTCAATAAATAACTAAATAAATAAATTACTGTCTGCTTGGAAGAGAGAGTTTACAGTCAACAATATTTTGCTTTTTTTTTTTTTTACTGTAGTTTCAAATAACCAATCAGCTGTATTTGTAATGTATTACTTGCATTTTCTGTTGCCTTCCATGAATGGATGACTTCACATTTCTTCCTAATCAATCTATACTACATATACCGGCTTTTAGATAAGGATTTCCTGAGAAAAAGTACAGCTTAGTTTAATCCATTTCTTCACAGTATTCAAAACAGTAGCTTCTAGTGCAACTTTTCCAGTTTGTGACTCTTCTTTTACACTGAATTGTATTTTTTGGAGCTTAATGAATGTACCCAGAGATTGAACAACCATAGCGACACAATACAGAGCAGTAAAAATTCTTAACAAGAAAAAAAAAAAACTCAGAAGGCATAGAAATATCCTGGGGATCCAAAGATGGATGTGGGGAACAAAACAACAGCAAAATTAGTACCACTATCAGACACAGAATTTATTAATATATTTTTGAAGAAACTTCTGTGGAGACTCCATTGCGTATAGCAATGTAAAAATGTTTACAAAAAGAAAATGAAATGGAATAAAGTAACTGCTATTGGAGAAAAATAAACTTATAAAAGACTCTGAAATGGTAGCCATTTGAAATGTCTGGACCTGGCAGAGCAAGTCCCGAAAAGTGGAGACTGAATAGCCGAAAGATCGGACTTACATAAGCTAAGTCCGAGATGCCATTTCTTGGAATATTCCCATTTCTCAGAGGTATGGCAATGTTGGAGTTGATATATATGTTTTTTTTGGGGGTGGGGTAGGGGGGGGCTTGGTCTCCCTGAAAAAAATAAGTTAAAAGGAGAAGAGTGATTTTTGAGATTCACTTTTCTCCATGTTTTTGGTCGTTTTTTGGTTTGTCGGCACTCAGCATTTCATGTGTTGACATTTCAATAGGGAGCCCTGTGAAATGGAAAACCTGAAGCACAGATATTGCAGTGAACTTCTAACATACATATATATATATATATATATATATATATATATATATATATACACAAACACACACGCATATATATATATATATATATGTATATATATATATATATATATATATATATATATATATATATAGGTTTACTATCAAAAGGTCTAAACTTACATGACAGTTGAATGTTCAACAGTTGTAACTTCAAAATTAATGATTTCTAACATCCTTTCATTGACAATCATAACACCGTCAACCTTCCGCTGTCAGACATATAACCGTCGATCAAACGGTTGTAGTGGAAACAACATTATGTCTATATTAATGCGCATATTCTACAGAGGCTCACAATTTAAAGGGCCATATACAGTAGGTAGATAGCGTATGTAATGGTGGATGGCTGCGTATACCAGGTAAGTGTAGTAGCATCAAACAGAACTGTAAAGGGGCCGTACATTTTTAATGATAGCCATAGTTAGTGATATTTATGTATCCCACATATAGGTCACAAGCATATAGTCAGCATGTCGGATATCAGGGAAACAACCCCAGGCATAGTGGGGTCCACGTACACCACCACCAAAAACACAGAAGGGCAAGAAGCTGCTGAATATAGATGGCTACCAGTACTACTTGGAAAGAAGTAGAGGTGGCAGGAACTACTGGTTTTGCACTAGAAAATTCAAGGCCAAATGTAAGGGCCATTGTGTAGGGGAAACTGTAGCAGAAGGTGAACATCTATTAAAAAGTACTGGCCATTTTCATGGTCCTACTCTGGAGAGATATGAGGAAGCGCAGGTACATTGTGACATTAAGAGGAGTGCTGTGGTCTGTCAGGAGGACCCTTGCAGGATAGTATCTGAGGTGATGGCAAGCACCTCCACTGATATAGTTACCACTGCCAAATACAGATGCTCTTAAACAGTCAGTACGCAGACTACGCAGAAAGAGTAGGGAGGTGCAAGACACAGAAAAGATCATATTGAGAGACTTGACAGCAGGTATGTTGCCACGGAAGTCAGGGTCATTCCTAATAGGCCGGGGTGAACATAGTGAGGGTACCCCACCAGCTGTCATCATCACTACTGTGAGTAACCTACATATACTCTGTTCGAGTGAGGTAATACTCATTGATGGTACATTTCCCTTAAATACCCGCAAATGTAAGCAGCTACATACTGTGCACTGTAATTTACGGGTGAATATTAATGGTAAGGTATTTCCTGCAGTATATGGGGTTTTGACATCAAAATCTGAGCAGACATATGACTATTTCTAGAGAGTTTTATTGCAACTTTGTCAGGAACATGGGGTATTATTCAAGCCTGCCATTGTTTTGAGTGATTTTGAGAAAGCTGCTAATAGTGTTAAAAGGAATCTCACAGATCCACATGCATTTGGGTGCTGGTTCCACTTTTCTGAGATCATATGGAGTCAGATACAGAAGTTGCGGCTTACTGTGGAGTTTGGCAATGACATCCAATTTGCTTCATTGTGTGAACAGATCCCATCATTGGCTTTTGTACCCCCTAACGGTGTCATGGACACATTCCAAGAAATCCAGAGTGAAATGCCTGCACATGGGAAACCTCTATGTGAGTTCTTTAAAACAAATTACTTAATGGGCAGACTGCGGAGATGTGGCATGAGACAGTACTCCACTAAAGTCACACCACCACTGTTTGAAGTGGCTTTTTGGAATCAGGCACATACGTGTACCATGGGATATCCATGTACACAAAATAGTGTTGAGGGCTGGCATAGGAGGTTGAGGAGTCTGCTTGGCAAGAAACAGCTATTTCTACATGATGTTCTGCATGTAATTTGCCTGGAACAGAACCATGTTGAGGATATGCGGGCCAGACTTATGAGTTGTCCACCATCATCCCCTAAGTGTAGATGCCTTGTCGATAGGGAGGAGGTATTTCGCAGGTTGCTGCAGAAAAGGAATGAATTCACCCCTAAAGCTTTCATTGAACTTGTAGCTAAACACTGCAGCTTTTAGGGTGCGGGTACAGGTGTCGCGGATGTCATTCCAATTTTTAAAAACAGCAACAGCCTATCAGTGTCAGTTCCCAATAAACAATTAGTTTAATAGCTACTGATTTAAAGGAGAAGCAAAAGATAGAGACATATCAACTAATAAAACATTAAAATGAATAAAAATACACAAATGTGCATATATAGAGACTTTATCTGCATAGTGGTTTATGAACCGAATAATTTGATACAAACTTTATCATTCAGGCCTTTGCGCATGTTGGCACCCATCCTGATAATCCATTCAAGCTCTTTAGTCTCTACCAAATTCCTAACTGCTAATGCCCTGGCTGGGCTAGTATCGGGGACAACACATAACATAATAATTCATGGTAATTGAGAAAGGTCAGCTAGTATGCAGAGGTGGTGCAATTAGGAATTTGGTAATTTGTTTATTGGGAACTGACACTGATAGGCTGTTGCTGTTTTTAAAAATCCCTGTGGAGTTTATTGAGTTGTCTGATGAAGTAGCTCTGGCTACAAAAGCGCTCACCATTTTTGTACTGTGTATTAAACTTTGGAGCTTTATTTGATACTATCTGCTGTGGTCTGGTGTTTCCTATATCTTGTTTTTTGTTGTTTTTTCTTGCTGTAGTGATGCAGACTGTGCACCTAGATTCCCAATTTGTGCGAAAACCAATACGCTGACCCAGTACTGATGATTTACAACATCAACAAGTTAAATGGCATCAAAAATACTCTGACTAGGTAGGGATCTAAACCTTTTCTGCAGTATCGGCACAATGGTTTGGAGGGACAGGCATATATTGCAGAGAATACTACTGCCCTGAAACAGACACCCCATCCATGTAAAGCAAAGCATGTCCCTGTCTATATTCAAGTGCAATTTAGAGCTATGAATGGGAAAGAGAAATTTTCCCCAGGACTGCCCCCTGTACTTCTAATGAACAGAGGTAGCTCCTAAATGCTGTATCCCATGCATAGGTCCCCTCAATTTATAGTATGATCCCGTTTATTTTATTTAGGGGTAATATATAATTATTAATCATTAGATGGGTAAGGCCAGTGCCTAACCAAATGGGATAGGCTAATTTAGGCACCAAAAGAAAAACTGACTGGGCTTAAAAAGGCCTGCATCCAATACTGTATATTCCAGGGAGATTCTTTTTTTTTAATTCATTTTTTTACTAAAAAAAATTTCTACATATATAAAAGTTAAATAACTTGTCATGCTGGTACAGAAAAAAATTTAATACATTATGTAGTTATGGTTTTAGCATAACTTTCAACATGCACTATATTTAAAATGTAAATTGTAGGTATGCTGAAGTATTGGAACAAATCTTCATCAGTGAACATAGATGCACACATACTATAAATCTTAAAAATATAATTGTTACCAAAGAAAATATGTTAAACAGTAGCTCTTTATTATCTAGGTAATATAAACATTGCTATACAAAACAAAAATAAATAAGTAAATAAAATACACCATTGCTATTGTTAAGAAATATTATCGTTTATATAATTTACTGTGGGTATCTGAAATGGAAGCAGGTCTTTGACTGAGAATGCAGGATCACCAGATATGTAACTCTTAAAATATTACCATATTTTATTATTACACCTTGCAAATTCCTGAATCTGCACCAAAAGCTCTTCATCACCTGAGGTGTATATTAGCTGAGCTAAACAAATAAAATAGGATGCTTGATATATTTCTTGTAATGACAAGTTAGACAAGCAATGAACCGCACACCTGCAGTACCTAGTTTGATTCTCCTAATGGAAGAAGCATCCTCTCAGTGATCTGCTGATTTATATCTGTTATAAATTTTTGTCTAGTGGTTCCACAAATTAGGATACTTGTTCATATATGACAGACATTTGTTGGGAAGTTTCCACACACTGAGACATAACTTGACATTTCCAGAAGATATTGACCAAAACTTAGGATAAGGAGCAGTTCAACTGATAGAAAAAGATACTAAACAATTTCTAAAGAGATTTGCTAAAAGAGCTGATTGTAATGATGCTTTAGTGACCATGGATGTCATTTCATTGTTTACTATAATTCCTAATGATGTTGGAACTGATTTTGTTAGACAATTTTTAGGTATATGTTCTAGCTATGACTTTGATAAGACTGGATTGATTTGTCTTTTATTCGAGCTGGTACTGACTAACAATGTTTTTATGTTTAATGACAGGTATTTTATTCAAAACGTAGGCGTTGCTATGGACACCATGTGTGTGAATAGCTATGCTAACATGGTGCTCAATTACTGGGAAGTTTCATATGTTTTTAATCCATGCAACCCTTTCTTAAGTAAGGTTTTTTTATTATAGCCACTTTCTGGATGACGCATTTTTTATCTGGGCTGGTACAGCTGATGAACTTATTTTTGTCAGATATTTGGAGGGTACTACAGGATTTCTTAGATTTATGTGTAATCAATCTAGTTCATCTATTGATTTTCTGGATGTACGTATTACAAGAAATGGTAGTAGGTTAGCTACAACTCTGTTTAAGGAGTTTTGTAAAATAAATTGCATGCCTGGAGTATGCATCCTAAAATGAATGAAGATGAATGTTATGAAAGGACAATTTTTTAGGGCTGCTAGGTTACAAAGGAATATAAGCGATGGGGATACTCTAACTTAGATATTATACAGGTAGAGAATGAAGTCCTCTCTAAAAGGCATGATAGAGCTGCACCATACTTTGATGCTAGTGATGCAGCAGTGAGTAATGTGAATTATAGGGATAATCATCTTAGGATGTCCCCCACATACTCAAGTAATGTCAGCTCTGTGTGTGAGATCATTAGAAAGCATTGGAAGATTTTGTTGTTGGACCCTAAATATAGAGAGGTCCTAGATGGTGAACCCCAATTTGTTTTTAAGAATAATCCATCTCTTAAAGTGGATGCTTTGCTATAAACTGGTTGCTCCTAAAAATTTATGTATAGAGCCAGTTAGAGAAAGAAGGGCTGGGACATACCCACGTGGGGCACGAAATGTATGTATTTACATTCGGACTGACTATTATTTTATACATCCTCTGAGTGGATGCTTATTTGTGTTTGAGCTGTCTGCTAATTGTAATATGAAAGATCTCGTGGATTTGGCTGTGTGTGAAATCTGTGGCCCATACTATGTTGGCAAGACCAACAGATGTTTTAGGGATCATATGCAATTATTAAGGGTTATCCCAGGAATGCACTGGCTAGACATATTGTTAAGGAAGGAGCCCGGTGCACATAGTTTTAAATTCATGGTACTTGAGAAGTGCAAGGTTTCTGCAAAAGGAGGTGATGTAAAGACTCATACTGAATGTTTAGAAGTTAAATGCATTTATACACTTGCTGCTAACAGGGGCACTGGATTGAATGGTAATGTCCCTTTAAAACCAGCTCTAACAGCTAGAGTTTTGAAGTGATGAGTGGTTGTTTTTAATTTGTTTTAATATACAAGTTGTGTGTTTTAACTATGTTACTAGATCTGGAAGTGATGATTGGTTGTTTTTAATTTGTTTTAATATACAAGTTGTGTGTTATAACTATGTTACTAGATCTGGAAGCGATGATTGGTTGTTTTTAATTTGTTTTAATATACAAGTTGTGTGTTTTAACTATGTTACTAGATATGGAAGTGATGATTGGTTGTTTTTCATTTGTTTTAATATACAAGTTGTATGTTTTAACTATGTTACTATATCTGAAGAAGCAACCGTGTTGCGAAAGTGCTCATCTCTGTTGTTTTGTTGTTTTAATAAACTGTTTCCGGCGCTCATATCTGCTTGTTTTAATAAAGTGCTTCCGGCGCTCATCTCTGCTTGTTTTGTTGATTTAATAAAGTGTTTCCGCTTGTACTGACTTTTGATTTATTATTTCTATAAGATAACTGAGAAAAATCGTCTAATCTTAATGACAATACTTAACCAGTTCTTAATCACAAAAAAGTATGAATTGTAATATTGAAAACATTAATTTCTAAGCTTGTATGAACATGTTGTTCAGAAGTATACCTAAAAGACAGCAATAGCATTTAAAGTCTTGCTTGTTAGAAAGTGTGACTTTTAAGACCCTTTAAATATGACACCAAACACTTTTGTTTGAATATATCAGTGAATGAATTATCATTGTATACTGAGAAAAATAAAGAAGGTACTTTAGCCACTGATGCTACATTATGAGGAGACAAGCAAGCATCGTGCAATAACATGTACTTCTGATTAACATTTCTAAATATTTCCAAATGAATTCCCAAGTTGGAAAATATGTATTTCTTTAAGAAGATAGCCCCTATAGGTTTGGCAAGCAAAAAGGTGAGTAATATACAAAGTTTGTAATAGAACTGTAAAGATATGAGGGAAACCTATTTTCTTGGAGTGATTCATCCAAAATGAGAGAAATTCAAAATTATCTGTAATATATATAACTGGTAGTGGCATTATAGCCTTAATGTGGCAATTGAGCAGATTCAGGAAGGGGAAAGCCAATGTTTTTTGGTTCCACTTCAAAAGAATAATGCTCCAGGGTGATTCTTTATCATCCCTGCTGTTTTACTTTAATCTCAACCCAATAAGGTGTTTGCCTGTCAAATTAAAAATAGGAGTAAAGGTCGAATTCAGGAAAACAATTATGACAAATGTCATATCATCTCCTCTGTGTGGATAATCTTAAACTGTACAGCTCATCTAGCAAACTATTGAAAGTATATCTTCAAGCGATTCAAACCTTTTCTGATGCTGTAAAAAATGTGAGAAAGCAGCATACATAGAAGGAACATTGAAATTTGTCAAGAAACTCTCAGTCTGAGGAAAAAAAATGTAATTAGAAAGAAACAAAACAAGAAAAGAACAGGGACTGTAAAACAAACCAAGTTCCTTTTGAATTAATCAAAACTCAAGATGTTCAAGGGGTTCGATGTTGTATCATGCCATGACCTTTGCATATTGGTGCCTTTGTGTACTCACAGTTATATAGCATTGTGCACTGACTGCTTATTAAACATGACGGATGGGATATCACAGCATAAGAAACATCTAGCAGAGTACTTAGCTTTGAAAATAAGTCACACAATTATTACACTTCTGTGGTCATTTTTAACATGTTTTTCCTGCTGCTACACAATGCCTTGGGTCATGTTAGCTTTTCATCTGATTAAAAGAGGTGGGATATTAACAGTAATATTGATTTCAGTATCGTGAAATGATGTTTTGACCTCTATATCTTCCTGTTTCCCTTCCTACTGATAAGCTGTTAATGCTGATTAACCAGTAGTCCTTCCCTCCTGTCTCATAGTAGAATTACTGTTGCCTTTTCTAAGCTTATGTTATTTGCTCTGGGTATGAGCAGTTTATATCAACTCAGGATAGGCTAAAAAAATTTTGACTGAAAGTTGCATCCTCCTGAAAGTCATGCAGTATAGGATGTTGTGCTTTTAGAGTATGACATCATCTCCTTTTGCAAAGGGAGCAAACCCCTGCACCTTCCATGTGGGAACCCACTCCTTTCATTCAACACTACATTTATATTCTCATTGCAGGGCTCTATAACCTAAGAGAAGTGTGTGTTTTTACAAAATAAAAATATCCACCATTTTTTTCTCTACAGGTGGCCCAATATAAAATAAAGGTGGTGTGAAGGGTACAGCTGCCCCCCCCCCCCCACACACACACAGGTGGTGCAGGGGAATAGCCATTCTGTACAAACAGACCTTCAAACTTATTAGGACCTATTAGGTTCTTATATATCCTTAAGTGGGATGTTGCTTTTGGTAAACTGTACTCTGTTGCTTTTGACTTAACTGTTTGTGTTTTGAGGACATCTTTATTTATTTTGATGTATGTATTGCTTTTGTTTACTGCGTAAGTCTGATTTGGAATATGACCAATTTTCAGTGGAGGCCTGAACAGAAAGGCTTCAATGTAACACTTATGACAGGATGATGGAGTTCTAGGTATTGGACATTAGGTGATAGCAGAGGGACTGACCAGCAGAGTTGTGGGTTTGAATATATGCAGTAGCACTTTGAAGAGCACAGAGTTTTTGTTGGATGGTAAGGTTGTATGAGGTTTGTTAGGGATGGGCAGCCATTTGGTTTATGTACTAGGGAGTTGAAAGTATTTGAGTTGGTGGAGTATTTCAAGCTACTAGAGTTCTATGACTATGGTGTGATCTCTGGAGAGGTTGGTTGAAAATGTTGCTAACTTGTAGCACTGTTCACGCTTGTTTAGATGAGTTAGCTGAATGTTTGTAAGTTCAGGTCGAGCGTAGAGGAAGGTGGGCATGAGAAGAATAGAGGAATAACAACAGTATCAGATCTTGCATTATTAGATACAGTTTGGCCTAACAGAGAGTCAAGTTGTTGGTGAGTTTTTTTAACTATGTAATCTGTGTGGACATTGAATTTTAGGTCTTCATCTATAAAAACTTCTTGTCATTTGGTGTAGATGACAAGGTGTGCTTTGGTGCAGTTAGAGGAGGTAATAGAAAAGGATTACTTTTTATTGAAAGGTGTTTGAGCACTGAGTTTTGTTGGGATAAAGAAATAGGTGGGAGGAGGTCAGCCATTTTTGTACCAATACAAGGTTTATAGATTAGTATTAGGCTAACTGCCCTTGTGGACCATTTTAGGCGTAATGAATCCATGCGAGAATCAAACCTTGCACCTTGTGTCTGTAAGGCAAATATCTTAACCATTATGGCAACCTCCCTCTAAAGTATATGTGAGAATGGTCATAGGTTTGTGCTGACTGTATTAATAAAGTAAGGAGGGCAATGGAAGTACTATGGAGGGGCGCAAACAATGGTGTGAGGGAGACAGGAGTGCTTTTTGAGTGGTGTAATGAAGAAGGTGGGACTGAATACGGTTTTCAAGTATCTTAAATACAGGGGAGAAAATGACAGAGCTATAATGAGGAAATTAAGTTGCATTGCCCTATGAATGCTTGAATTCTCACACTGTTTTTCAAAGTAAGTATTTTTTTAGGAATGATGTCATATACATCAGGCACCTACCTTTCGTAAGAAGGTTAGTTTTCTTGAGGTTAGTGAAGATAGGAGAGGCATAGAAGAGAGTAGATAAAAGATGGGAGTGGGCAATAGTAGCTCTAGCTGATGGGGTGAGGAATGGTTTAATACGGTATAAGGATCCTATCTTTCTATTTACTGATTTGATGGTGCTGTTGATGTGTTGATCAAAAGAGAGATTGTTATCAATGGTAATTCCTAGCAGTTTAGTTGTAGAGTCGGGAGAGATGACAGTGTTGTTGTTTGAGGAGATGGTGAAATTAAATGGGGGGGGTACGAATAGTGGGGGTGAAGAGAAGAAGTTTGTTTTTTTTAGCATTAAGGAGAAGATATCGTCTAGTAAACCATGTTTCTACAGTGTTAAAGATATTTTGGGTTTGTGAGATTAGATCAGAGGAGGAGGAAGCTGAACAAATAATAGTGGAGTCGTCTGCATATTGAATACAGGTGGCTTGAGGAATTGCAGAGTGGAGGTCATTGATGTAGAGGGAGAATAGAAGTGGACCAAGAATAGAGCCCTGAGGAACTCCGATAGAAATGGGCAGTAAGGAGGAGATATGGTTGTCCCAGAGAACGGCTTGTTGTCTGTTGCTGAGATAAGAACTAAACCATTTGATGGTAAGAGTGTCAAATGAGAGTGATTTAAGGATGTTAATTAAGGAAGAGTGGTTAACCATGTCAAATGCTTTTGAGAGGTCAATGAATAAAGCAGAAGAGAAATGATTATTGTTGCAATTGTTGTTAATGGTATCTATAAAGGAAAGGAGAGCAGTAGTGGTGCTATGGTGGGGTCTAAAGCCATGTTGACAGTTACCTATAATATTGTGTAAAGAGAGATACTGTACAAGTTGCTGATGAATACATTTCTCCATAATCTTAGCTAAAGGTGAGAGAAGGGCAATTGGTCTAAAGTTGGAGTAGTCAATACAGTTACCGCCTTTGTGTAGTGGGATAATATGAGAGACTTTCCAGATATCAGGGATGGTTCCCTCTTGAATGGTCCTATTTATGAGTATTGCTATTGGGTATGCAATTTCTTTGGCTGCTTTTTGCAGAAAAAGGAAAGGGAGTTTGTCAGCAGAGGGGGTACATGGTTTCAGTTTAAAAATAAGTCTATAGATGAAAGAGGTAGAGATAGGTTGTAGAGAGAAGTTATAAGAAGAGTCTACTAGATTGTTTGGAGGATAGAAGTCATTAGTGTTCAGTTGTTTAGCAAGAGATTGAATAGTTTCAGTGAAGAAAGAGTTAAAAGCATTTGCAGTTTGGTAAGGGGTGTCTGGGTCAGCATTTAGTGGGGAGGGAGTTTTGGCTGTTCCTGGGGATAGGAGTCTATTGATAGAGGACCAGAATTGTTTGGGTTTATTGGAATGTGTTTCTTGAAGTTCACAGTAGAACTTTCTTTTGTCATTGATAATAGCTTTTTTGGTAAGGTTTCTAAGTTGGCGAAAGTGAAGAAAATCAGAGCTGATTCTGTGGCACCTCCATTTGGCCCAAACTTTATTTTTAGAGAGGATTAGTTTTTTTGTATCACTCGAGAGCCATGGGGCTGTGTTTGATTTCATTCTAATGGTACGCTCAGGAGCATGTTTATTCAGAATGGAAAGAAAGGTAGAATTGAAGAATGAAACTGCTTTGTTAAGTGGCAGAGTTTTTAAGGGGTTCCAGTTACATGCTCTGAGTTCGTTTTGAAATAAGTCAGTTGTAAAATGTTTGGTGGAACGTATTGTTCTTATATTGGGGAGGTGTAGAATGTCAGTCTTTTCTCTTGTAATATAGGTTAAACAATGATCACTGAGATCATCAGCCATAGTTCCTACTTTATATGTGATGTTGACTTTGTTTATGAGTATCCAGTCTAAAATAGTTTGTTTCTTGCTTGATTTATTAAGCCTTGTAGTAGAGGTAATGGTTTGGGTGAAACCATTTAGGTTAATGTGAGAGGTGGGATTGTCAGCATTAATGGTATTCCAGTCTATATTAAAGTCACCAAGAATTAAAGTTTCTTGGAGGTAGTTGTTTGAAACCCAACTAAGAAAGTCTTCTACTATGGGTATATTGTTTCCAGGTGGTATATACATGCAGATGATGTAAAGGGCTTTCTTTGCATTTAGTTGGAGTTTAGTAATGATAGCTTCCACTTTACTATCCTGGGTTGGACAGGCTGAGAGGATGGAGATGTTAAGATGATTCTTAAACAGAATTGCTACTCCACCACCCTTTCGTTTAGTACGGTCAAGCCTTAATATATTGTAGCCTTGGGGTATAACCTCAGTGTCTTTAGTGGCTGGCTTAAGCCAGGTTTCAGAGAGACAGAGAATGTCAAAACAGTGAGTGTCTAGGAGGGCATGTAGATAGGGAACTTTGTTGTTTACACTACGTATGTTAAGATGCCCTATCAGGAGGGTGTTATTGGAGATAGGTCTAGATGCTTGAGGAGAAGGGTATGTGGGGCCAGGGTTGGGGTGAACATCACCGTCTTTTAAGGTAGGGTCAGCAGGTTTGGATATATATTTACTCTGCAGAAGGGTTAGAGGTCTCATCTTTTTATCTAAGGGTAGGGTGTAGGTGAGGTGAGAGTGCCTATGGAATTTAGGTAGGTTGTAGCTAGACGTGGAATTGGCATTTGAGAATGAGATGAGAGGTATGTGGAAGGTGGATGTATGTTTCTGTATGTGGTTTGGTTGAGTAATGAGTGAGTATTCTATGAAGGTAAGGAGGTAAGTAGAGAAAAGTGTAGTTAAGAGAAGAAATGAGAGTATAAGCAGTATGGCTAAGTAGTGAGCCATTGTTACAACAAGTGGGGTAGAAGTAGGGCTAGCAAGTTGGTTGTATGTATGTAAGTTAAAAAGAAAAATAATATAGAAGTAAGAGAGGTGGTAGGGATGTAGAAGGATACACAAGATATAGAGACAGGTAAGTGAGTGAAATGATATGCAATAAGAGAATAATAGAGAAGAGGAGAGAAGTTGGTCTGGGGATAGAAGGATTAATCAGTAAGGGAGGATAGTAGGAGGAGGAATATGGGGTGTGGACAGGGGAGGAGATTAGGATTGGCGGGAAGAAGGGGGATAGGATGGTATGGTGAGGGGTGGGATTAGAGATGTATAAGTTTAGGACCCCTGGGTGTGGGTGGGAATTGGGGGTAGGGAGGGGAGCGGAGTGAGCCCGCAGGGCGAATGGAGCGGGACACAGAGTAGACCACCACGGAGGGAGGAAAAAGTATCAGGGTAAGCTGGTAAGTCAAGATGGGAGATAGGAGCCTAAAGAGGGAAGGATAAGAGAAAATATCAGAAGGAGGAAAGGGATAGTAGTAGGAGAGGTGAGAATAGGAAGAATGAGGAAGATATAAATACTAATGTAAGAAGAATAGGTGGGGGTAGGATGACATCTAGTGGCCAAAAAGCAGAGGTGCAATAAACATGCAGAGGAGCTTCCAAAAGTAGTAGTACACTAACTGGGAAAGAGAGGAAAAGCAAGTTAGCAGTCCAAAGTGAGGGAGAGGAAGGAGATGGAGGAATATGGGGGGGGGGGAGGTTTCTGCTGGCAGCTTAGCTGGGGTCAAACAAAAGCTTAGCAAGGATAAGTTTGTTAAAATTAACACTTTATGATGTGGGTAGACATACTTTCTTGAAATCTTGAAGTAGTGGGTAGCAGAAGAAGGCAGTGTCCTGAACGTTTCTAAGGGCAGTGGTCAGAGAGCACCTTAGTAGATTTATTTTCATTGACTGTAAGCTGCCGTGAATTTAACAAGTTATAACAAATCCCTTTTTAGTCTTACTCCTTGCTCTGTTCTAACTTCTCAGATCTGTACCTGGTATCTACTAACACAGTGAAATTGGCGCTGCAGTAGCAACAAGATTGCTGAGTAGCATCCCTGGCAGGATAGACTCCATAAGTAAATAAGTAATGGCTTTGTTCTACTAGGTCCTGATAAGGGCATAGGTTATATCGCAGACAGTCTTAGAAGCTATACAGAGACAAGGCCATTAAGATCCTACAAGGAGTTCAGCAGGAAGTCACTAGACAGATGAGTTGGATGGACATGAAAGGGTATGGGATGAGTTTAGGTGAACTAGGGATTGTTTGACTTGAACCCAGAAAGAATATGTGGAATATATGTGTGTACAAGAATATACTGGGGAGAGGTGAACAATCTTCTTAAAACAGTATAGGGAGGAAGGGCCATGGGCAGTATGTTATGACATCAAGTACTTAGTGAATCTCTGAAGCTAATTCTTTATAGTAACGGATGTGGACAATGGACTTCCAAAATGAGGAGTAAGGAGGGATTCCATAAATACATTCCACAGGACATGGGATAGACGGAGAAATGAGGAGAAGGAAGGGGGATCTGAATGGACAATAGAGCTTACAAAGCAGATTAGATGAATGGCTCTCTGTAATGTAATAATAGTCTTGATGATCCTCTTATTTTTTCCAGTAGAAGTTTATTTTATTCTGCTTTCTCTTCTGTGATGTTTTGTAAAAAAGGTAATAAAGTGAACTAAAGCTAGAATTGTGTCTTGTGGTCTAGAAGAACTCAACCTTTAGATGACAGATTTGTGTAAGCCCTTGTCAAATGTATTACTATAATCTGTACAAATCATATCACTTCTTATCCATGATTTGCTAAGCTGGTAACCAAATCCAGTACAGCTGCCAGATTTGTCTGTGAAGATCTCCAGACTTCATGGTGTGTACTGTGATCCATGCATCAGTAATTATCTTATTAAGTAAGAGCAGACAAATAAAAGTTTTTGTTCACTGACCTTGTCCAAGCTTGGACCCTACGACGGCCACTCTTGCAGACCCATAGCCCAGCTCACGACATACAACACTAGCAGAAATGAGGTTCCAGCCGTTGTCACAGATAGTACCCCACTTTCCATTCCTCATCACTTCCACTCGTCCTTCACCATGAAGGGCTCCAGATTTGAGTCTTACTTTGGCATCCTGTCATAAAAAAAATAAAAACAGAGTCATGAACTTAACATATGAATCAGCTGGTCAAACAATTAACCAGTCATGCTGTCTGAGCATATATTTTTTTAATGTACCCATGACTGTGCAAATACTTTTGCAGCTTTTCTTATTTGTCCTCATTAATAAAAAAATGTAGTTTATATGAGAGACACCATACAGAGGATACTGTACTTCTGAGATGCCATATTGTGAGTGAGAAATTAAACTGAGGCTCAGTCTGCCTGTTGTAGTTGGTTTGTAGGTGGATGTTAAACATCGTATGGCACTTCTTGAACAGAGATCCCTACTGTTTGTTACTGACCCCTTTATTGATGCTCAGAATATCTATCCTTGAATGACCACTAGGCCTCTGTCATGGCAGCTGAATGTGGAGAAGAGGCTGAAGGTCAGTGCTGCGCTGTCCTCACTGTCTTCATCTAATGCAGGTTTGCATGTGTGCATTGTTTTAGGCATTCTTATCAACAAGCTGTTGAATGTGCTCCTAGTCTGGTGCAGGATGAGAGTTGTGCAATGTTGATTGTTGCTTTCTGCATGGATTTTTCCTTTTCATCCTAGTTCTACAACTGTGGAGATGGTATATTTAAGTCAGGATATGTGTTAAGGGGAGTGGACATTAAGCTCCTCATGTAAAACATGAGATGCAGTGTTCATACATTTTCTGGACATTTTGGTTTAAGTGATAATTTTTGTAGATAATTCATGTAGACAATGTGCCACCATTAATATACTGTGCATCAATGAAAGGGCACATCAGCAGTTAATAACATACTGCACACGCACGCATACATACACAGAATGTCTATCTATATATACATACCTATATATATATATATATATATATATATATATATATATATATATATATATATACATATATACATATATATGTGTGTGTGTGTGTCTTCATGTAGGGTTGCCTCTATTTGGGCAAGTAGAGCAGGCCTTGTCACTCTATAAAAATGATTTTTTTTTATGCTTTGTAACCATGGAGTTTTGTCAATGTTTTGATTAGGAACAACTACCCAAGCTTTTAAATGTTCTGAGTTCAAACAATCTTGTTGATTAAATGAGATATGATTACACTTAAAAGAATACTTTAACAATCATAAAAAATATATATAATGGTGGCCTTTTCATTTTGCTTTAATGAAAGTTTGAGTGATAGTGAAGAGAGTTTTTGTTTCATGCATGTCTGACCAAGAATCAAATGCATATTGTTTGTTTAATACTGAGAGTATATTTCACAAAAGTTGTTTTATACCACCTTTTACAAATAATTGTATACAGCAGTTTTCTACTGCATTTTATTTTAGTGTGGAAAAAGAATATCAAGTTTTTAATTGTAATAAAGCAAAAATATAATCACACTGAAAATGACTGGCAGAGTCTGCAAGGTTTGGGACAAAGAAAAGACTTAACTTTTAAACCAGCAGATAAGGGGGGTAAACTAGTAGTTATGCACTACAGTCGATATTTGAGAATGTGCCTACAACAATTTGATGATGAGGAAATGTATGCTGTTGTAGATTTTCAACAATATGTTAAAGCGATAGGAGAATATCAAGAATTGTTAAGTATTTTCGGTTAAATTATTTTTCATTTGAAGATGTCGAATACAAGTTTAGTAGCAAACATTGTCTTATGGCACATTTTTATTGTTTTCCCAAAATTCACAACAGTTTAAAGGATCCAACAGGCTGAGCTATAGTTTCAGCTTGCCAGTATTTTATTCATAATTTATCTTATTTTCTACATAAGTATTTATTAGAAGAAGTTATTAAATTACCTTCATATATAAAAAATGTTTGATTTTATGGATAAGATTAAAGATGTAATTTGGTCTGAAGACATGTATTTTATAGTAATTGATGTAGTTAGTTTATATACAAATATAAGCCATGAATTTGGTATTGAAGCTTTGTTTTATTTCTTGGGGGATAACATGAAAGCACATTTTGTCATAAAGTTAGTACATTTTTGTCTCAATAACAATTGTTTAAATTTAATTGACAGTTACACAAACAGCTACAGGGCACTGCCATGGGGGCAGCTTTTGCCCCCATGTATACACATTTGTTAATGGGATTTTTTTTAACAGCTATATATTTGTATGTACTAAAATATTTTAGATTTATAGATGATTTGTTTTTTTTATTTGTAATGGAAATAAAAAAGAGGTTTATAATTTTATAGAAAGTTTAAATAAAAATAGATTTAAATTACAGATGTCCTTTGAGGATGCATCTGCAGTCATCACATATGGGTTGTCCTGCCTCAGGCAACCCTTCGGTCGGCCGGATTCCAAAGTCTGGGTCTGGCCTCGGCTGATGTCGCACTTTCCCCGACGTCAGAGCGTCTGGGGTATAAAAGCATCAGCCGACGCCATTTTCCTCAGTCTTTCTTGCCGCGTGGTGCCCGAAGCAGAAGCAGTTCGCAAGTGCCGGTCGGCCAGCTCCTGTAATTCAGCTACCGAAGACTTCGAAAAAGCTAAGTACCCCGTTGGGGACTCTTTCTTGCCTCAGCCGATGTCAGATAAAGTTAATAATTGTTTAACTTGTGGGAAACAAATACCTCATAAGGATTTCCACTCTCACTGCCTCCCCTGCCTAGGCCCAGACCATGACGTCTCGGCCTGTTCAGCCTGTGCTTCCTTCAACCGACGAACTCTTAGACGTCGGTCGGAGTTTGCAGAGGAATTTTTTGGGGCTAGTTTTGCTTACAAGATGCCGTCGGAGACTCCGACTTCACATTTATTTAAGAAACGGAAGGACAAGGACCGACACACGCGGCCTGCGGTTTCGGCTGAAACCACGGTCAGGCCTACCGCAAGTGTCTCGGTCTCGGCTGAAACCAAGTTCTTGGTACTTCCGATTACCGAAACCGCGCAACCGACTACCTCGGCCACGGAGGCCCCGGCCGAGTCGGTTATTGAACTACCTACTGAAACTGGTGTCCAGGAACCTTCCGACGCCATTCCTTTAGACAAATCTACTCCTGCACGTGGTGCAGCCAGGCCTCCTGCATCCATGACCATTAAGGCTTTCTCCAGGGCTAAAGCTGCTAAAGTTTCTAAAGCTTTGCCTCCCAAGGTTACCTCTCAGAGACCCACTACTGGCTCACAGATTCTTAGCTTAGCAGAGGATCTTATCTCCTTAATTAGAGGTTCTCAACCTCATCCAGACAGGGGCTCGCAACCACCCCCAGACAAAAGGCCCAGGGTTGAGCCCTCTGACCCCCACTCCTCAGATGAGTCCTCTGATGGCTCTACTCTGTCAGACCACCAGGAGGAGGCTTATTCGGCCTACAAGGATTCTGATGCTGAAGAATCTATTCCCTCGGCCTCATCTCCTGAAGAGTTTTCTTTTGGAGAGACATTACACTCTATGAGAGAACATTTTCAATGGCAGGGTCAGGAATTCTCTGATTCTAGAAATATATTAAGGACCTTTTTACATTTACCTCAGCATAGGCCTTTAGCTATACCTCCTGTTTTGAATGTCATTGATGATGTGTACTCTGATGCTAGTACAACCCCTGACTCTCTCCCTCCGGCTCCTGCCAAACCTGATAGGTACTACAGGGTCCCGGACTCGCATCTTCACCTGTACAAGGCCCACTCTGCTGATCCAGAAACTATTTCCCAGGGCCCAAAAGGGGTTGCAGCTACCACTGCTAGAAATCCTCTACCCTCTAAAAGGGAGTCCAGAGCTTTAGAGAGATGGGGTAAAAAAGTGTATACTTCTGCAACTCTTTCCATGAGGGCATTAAATTGTCAATTTCATTTGATACAGTACCAAGAGTATTTGTTAGATGAATTGCATAAGAAACTGTCTTCTTCTGAACCCCTTGATCGCAAACCCCTTCAGGATCTGGTACATAACTCCCAGCAGGTTAGTAACCATTTCTTGCAGTGTGGTTATGATGCATTGGAAGCTTCATGTAGGTCAGCTATGACAGGTGCAGTCATACGTAGGCATGCCTGGCTGAAGGAACAATCTCTGCCAGACCATGTTAAAGCTAAGCTTTTGGATGCTCCTATGGAAAAGCAAAAATTATTCGGTTCCACGGCTCAAGAAGTCTTAAAGAAATTTGAAGAAAAGGCAAAATCTGTGCAAACAGTCAAAGATTTTCTGCAAGTACAACCACCGAGATTCAGCAGAAATTGGCCTACTAAGAATTGGTCCTTTCCGGACTCAGACAGATCTCAGAGAGGCAGGAATAGGCGTACCAGAGGTAGAGGGCAAGCTAGAGGCACCTACAGAGGCCATCAATGGCAGCCTCCCAACCAGAGAGGTAGTGCAGGAACTACAAATGCTACACCAGGACAGACTCAATGACTTTGTTTTGACTCCGCCGACCAGGGCTCAATTAGAAGCACCTTTGGGCGGAAAGCTTTCTTTATTTTCAAAAAATTGGCACAGCATTACAAGGGACACATGGACACTGTGAATAATAGACAAAGGATACAGGTTCCATTTCCACACATTGCCAAAAAGAAAAGGCATGCCAGACCTGCCACTAAATCAGAGGGCAGAGGCTTTGAAACAAATTTCCAACTTAATACAAATGAAAGCTATAGAAAAGGTTCCTCTTTCAGAACAAAGCCAAGGATTTTACTCCAGATTATTCCTTGTTCCAAGAAAAGAAAATCAATGGAGGCCTATTCTCGACTTGTCCGCACTGAATACTTACCTCATTGTGCCAAAATTCAAAATGCTGACTCTACAGCAACTCCTTCCCATGCTGGGCAAGGGGTCTTGGCTGGTGACTCTAGACCTCAAGGAGGCATACCTGCATGTCCCTATCAGACAAAGTTGCAAAAGACACCTCAGATTTCTTGCAGGGTCAGAGCATTATCAATTCTCAGCATTGCTCTTTGGCTTATCTACTGCGCCCAGAGTATTCACGAAATGCCTGGCATCAGTAATTGCACACTGCAGACTTCAGGGGATTCAAATTTACCCATATCTGGACGACTGCCTTATACAAGCGGACAGCCAGCAAACTCTGTTAAAGGACTTGGATTATGCCATCCACCTACTGCAGACCTTGGGATATACAGTCAACATCCACAAATCAAGACTTGTTCCATCCCAAAGAATAACTTTTCTGGGTGCGGATCTAGACACAACCACCCAAATGGCCTTTCTCACAGAAGAAAAACAAAAACAACTACCGGATTACTTCAAAAATCTGACAAGACAAACTCAGCTGTCTGCAAGGAAAACCCTGCAGGCCTTGGGTTACATGGCATCTTGCATTCTTCTGATTCCACAAGCAAGGCTGCATATGAGAAAATTACAATGGTACCTAAGGAGTTTATGGACTCAGCACAGTCACAGTTTAGAAACTTTGATCCCACTCATCCCATGCCTCCAAAAGGAATTTCTGTGGTGGGCTCAAGCCTGCCAGTCGAACAGTGGGTTGCCCTTCAGCAAACCAAGGGCCAACCAAACCATCACTACGGACGCTTCAGACCAAGGTTGGGGAGCACATATGGAGGGCAGATGTATCCAAGGGCTATGGTCACAAAGGGAGATACGCATGCACATAAACCAAAAGGAACTGCTGGCAGTGATACATGCAATCGAGGCCTTCAAACCTTTTCTTCATCAAGGCCACCTACTCATAAGGACAGACAACACCACAGTTATGTGGTACATAAGCAAGGAGGCACCCATTCCTATCCTCTTTGCAGACTGGCAATGAATCTATGGGAACTTTCCTTGAAACTCAATATACAGCTGCAGTCCCAGTTTGTGCCAGGGAAAGATAATATACTGGCAGACAGCATAAGCAGAAATATCATGGATGCACACGAATGGATGCTGCACCCAGACATCTTCTTACTCATAACACAATCATGGGGAAGACTGGAAATAGATCTGTTCACCTCCCCCCACAATCATCATCTGAAGAAATTCTGCTCAAGGACATACCACCCACAAGCATGGAAAGTGGACGCTCTCTCTTTCAGCTGGAAAGCTCTAAAAGTGTATGCCTTTCCACCTCTTCCATTAATGACCAAGGTCTTACTGAAGATCAGGACAGAGCAGCCCAGAGTGATTTTGATAGCTCCAAACTGGCCAAGACAGCACTGGTACCCACTCTTAAAGAGCATGTCACATACGAAACCGTGGCCTCTACCCCTATGGCCACTTCTACTGACACAGCACAATTTCAAGACTCTGCATTCATAGGTTCATACGGTTTATACTAGACTATCTGCCCTAAGGCATTTATAAGCCTAGCCCAAAGTTTTGTGGCTTACGCCACCCCTTATATGAAAAAATACTGTACCCATTAGTTTGTTGTGCCTCTGTCCAGCAGTGACCCAGAGATGATTCCCGGGGTAAACCTACGATCTCCCATCCACAGGTCAAGATTTCTCTTGAACAGAGCCAGCGAGGTGCTCTGCCTCACATGGACCGGGATTTTATTCCACAGCATAGGGAGTCTCTGAGTGATAAATCTATCCCTCCAGCACGTCCTATTTATATCCGTGCTAAGGTTTAAGTCGCTTGCTCTAGTGGTTTTGGTGGATTTGGATTTTTGAGGTGGAGCATGTCCATTAATTCGGGTTGGACATGGCCTTGTATGTCAGGCACATGTCACCTCTGAGCAGATGGTATGCGACTGAATAGAGCTGGAGTTTCTTCAATCTGGCAGCATATGACAGATTTTGGAGTCCCTTTATCCTTTTGGTGAGGAACTTTGGGGTCTCTCCAATTGCTGCAGATGTCGGGTGAGATACATCCCGAATGGGGCATTGTACTTGATCATTGGTCTGATAAGTGAAGAGTACAGGGGAACAATGACCTCACTAGATCTGGATGTGAATCCCTTCATGATCAGGTGGGCAATGTAGAAGGTCTTTCTAACCACTTTAGCAACGTGAGTGTCAAAAGAAAGGCCACTGTCAACCTGGGTCCCCAGGTCCCTGATAACCTCTTCTGTGCTTAGTGGATTGCCACCTATATGGTAGCTTGGGGTTACCTTGTTTTTCCCGAAGGGTATGACTATACATTTTTGGCGTTTAACTTCAGGCCATGGCTCTGGCACCAGCTATCTGTTTCCGTGAGTCCCTTCTGAAGGATATCCATGTCCGATGCACTTTCCACTATGGCCCAGTTTGCAGTCGCCTGCAAACTTTGTCAGCCAAAGTCCTCCCATGTTGGCTTGTACTTCTGAGAAGTAGATGCCGAACAATAGGGGCCAAGGACCGAGCCCTGTGGGACACCACTTGTGACCGCTTGAGTCTGACATAGCGCCAGCAACTCTAACCCTGTGGGTTCTGTCCTTAAGCCAGTTTGCAACCCATCTTGTGACATATGGGTTTACATTTAAGCTGGTAAGTTTTTCTACAATACCCGAGTGGGGTATTGTGTCGAAAGCCTTGCAAGGTCAAGGTAGGCTGTATGGACTGCCTTTCCTCATCAATGGCCTTGGTGACTGTTTTGAAGAAGTCGACCAAGTTCAAAAGGCATGATCTGCCCTTGACGAAGCCAAACTGGGTCGGGTCCAATGTCTGCAAGTCCCCTATATCTTTGTTTATGAGCTCCATTATGATCCTCTCCATAGCTTTGCAGACTAGACTTGTTAAGCTTATGGGGCGGTAATTACCAGGGTCCGTAGAGGCACCGCCTTTGTGGAGTGGGACCACAGTTGCCGTACGCCACTCCTTGGGCACGTATCCTGTGGTAAGGCTGAGATTAAACAGCTGCCTTATGTGCGGGTTTAATTCCTCATTTAGCTCGTGTAGCACACAGCCGGGGACACCATCTTGTCCCATTGATGCTGTGTTTTTAGCTTTAGAGAGAGCAGCTTTCACCTGCGCATTTGAGATGTCTGGGAGGCTACACTCCGCTGGGATAGTTATCTCTCCTTTAGGGGGGGGAGAGGGAGGTGAAGTTTGCACTGAACCTGTCTGCCAGTATGTTGGCAATGTCTGTGGGTTCAGTAATTTTTATATCATTTTGGACTAATTCTGAACATATCTGGGAGTTTCCACCCAGGTTCCTAACATAGCTGAAAAAGGTCTTATGATTGTCCTTTGAATCCATGGCAATTTTTCTCTCAAAATTGGCCTTAGTTGATTTTATGAGTGCTCGTATTTTTTTACTAATAATGATCAGGGGTGACTTCCCTTTTATGGATTTTGTTCTATCATGTAATAGCTTTCTCCTCTTATTGTAAAGTTTGTTAATGGCTGGGGTCCACCAAACTGGACATTTGCCCTTTGTGGAAAGAGTCTTGGTTTTATTTGGGATTGCCTGATCCATGCAGTCCTGGAGGTGTTCATAGAAGGCATTTGTAAGGGCTTCCGCAGCTTGGGTTGTGGTTTCCACTGGCTCAGGGGCCTTGAAGGATACCACACCAGTCTTGAGTAGTGTGAAGTTTGCTTTAGAGAAATTCTTCACTGTGGTCTTTTTTGTTTGGGGTGGGGGCGGGATGTGGATTTCCAGTGAGATTAGTTTATGATCAGATCTCACCAGTGAGGGATATACTTCCGGTGTGGAGCATTTTGTCCCCATGTTTGTGATAATGAGATCTAGTATATTTTCTCCTCTCGTGGGAACAGTGACTAGCTGTTCCATGGCATTTGAATTTATGAACTCCAGGAACCATTGGGCTAGAAAGTTAGGGCTTGAGTAATGTTCCCAGTCTGTATTCGGGTAGTTGAAGTCACCCAATATGATGGTGTTTGGAGATACATTTATACCCTCCAGTGTCTTCAGGAAGGCTGTGTGGGGTTCCTGAGTTTGAGAGGGTGGCCTGTAGCATGCTACAATTCCAACCTGAAAACCTTGCGACTAACTGCCTGGAAAATACCTTGACCCCTCCTCAGGATAAGCCATCCCAGAGAGTGAAGGATATTATTATGGAAGCTCGCCGGCCTTCCACAAGGAAGGCATATTCAGCAAAATGGAAAAGATTTCACATTTGGAACACAACAAAGAGCCTAGATGCGACAGTGATGAACATGGCACATATACTGGAATATTTGGCAGAATTGTTCCACAACGGCATGTCTTACTCTTCCATTAAGATACATGCTTCAGCAATTTCAGCAGAATACAATGTTGATCCACCTGTCTTCTCTCATCCTCTCCTGAGACAGTTTCTAAGAGGAATCAAAAACATCAATCCTCCAAGGAAACCACCTCTACCTACTTGGGACCTTAACCCGTGTTGGAAAAACTAACACTTCCTCCCTTTGAACCAGCAGCATCTGCAGATCTACAGTTTCTGTCTTGGAAAACTGCCTTCCTTCTGGCCATAACCTCAGCAAGAAGAGTATCTGAGTTACAAGCTCTAATGGCAGTACAGCCATTTCTTATTTTTCATCAGGACAGAGTTTCTTTGAGAACCAATCCTACATTTATGCCAAAGGTGGTATCCAGGGTATCTTTGAACCAAGCTATTCACTTGCCTACCTTCTTCCCACATCCACAAAATAAAGGGGAGAAGCTTCTGCACACCCTGGACATACACAGACAGTTGCGCTACTACTTGGACAGAACTAAAAGTTACAGAAAGACTGACCAGCTGTTTGTAGCATATGCTGCTGGGGCACAAGGAAAAGCAATTTCCAAACAGACAATTTCAAAATGGATAGGAAATTGCATTCGTTTTTGTTACTCCTTTCATGGAAAAACTGTGCCAGCTAACATTAGACCTCATTCCACGAGGGCCACAGCCACCTCCACAGCCTTCCTAAGAGGGGTGGCTACCAAAGACATTTTAGAAGCTGCTACATGGAGCTCCGTGCATACATTTGCCAAGCATTACAATTTACCTTTATATTCCAGATCCAGAGCAGGCTTTGCTACGGCAGTCCTGCAGGGTATTTTAGCTACACCATCCTTTACTTAGTACCTCCACCCCCAGATTGGCTATGGTATTCTACCCATATGTGATGACTGCAGATGCATCCTTGAAGGACATAGTACAGTTTTGCACCTACCATAAATGTAGATGTCCGATAGGTATGCATCTGCAGTCAGGTTTACCCTCCCTCCTTCCCCTCTGTGGTATTTCTTGGGTACTTACCCCTCTTATAGCTAGCTGGGGGGATCTATTATGGTGTATTTGTTTTTATAATACTGTGCATGTTTGGATTTGTTTTTTAAAATGCATCTCTCCAAATTTTAGCCTTCCTTAGAGGGCACCTGGCATCTGGGGCAAGAAAAACTGAGGAAAATGGCGTCGGCTGATGCTTTTATACCCCAGATGCTCTGATGTCGGGGAAAGTGCGACATCAGCCGAGGCCAGACCCAGATTTTGGAATCCGGCCGACCGAAGGGCTGCCTGAGGCAGGACAACCCATATGTGATGACTGCAGATGCATACCTATCGGACATCTACATTTATGGTAGGTACAAAACTGTACTTTTAACAGGCTGCAACCTGGCAGGCTGTAAACGTTAGGTTTTCAGATATTATTATGGAAGGAATTAATAACAAAAGTATTAAGACATGAGTTAATAGAAAATTGGATAGTGGACAACAGTATTTACATGGTAATAGCTGTCATCCTCGCATACTTTGAAAGCCTTGCTGTATGGTGAATTTATAAGATTAAATAGATTGTGTAGTGATGAGATGGAACTTGAATATGACATTTAAAAACCTATTCAAATTTTTAATAGGAGAGGTTATGACATGAGTTTAAGGGAATATAAGCAAAAATGAATGGGTTTAAAATAAAGAAAATGGGGTGCAATATAGAAACCAAAATAAGTGCATTTGATACAAGATAGACAAGGAACCTATTTATTTATTTTTGTTACAAAGTACACCCTGTTTTCAGAAGAATTGATTAAGTTAGTAAAATATTTTTGGGGCATTTTAGTGAAACATAAAGATTTAGGTTTAATGTTGGAGGATTTACCCCGAATTTCATATAAACATAGTAGAAATATTAGTGATGTTATAGTACATAGTGTATTTTGTATGCCTATAGTAAATTTAAATGAACAGGGTTGTACTTGGGGGTAATATTCTCTGTGGCAAATGCTCATGCTGTCACTATGTGGTAAATAATTTTCTAGTTATTAATGGTCATCATTTCGAAACACAGGGCATTTATATCTGTGAAAGTAGGTGTGTAATATATGTTTAAAGGTGCCCTTGTAAAAAATTACATTGGAGAGACTAAAAGATCTTTTTCACATGAGTGAAAGAACATATTAGGGACATTAAGAAAGATAAAATATAAAGTCCTGTAGCTGTTCACTTTAAGAATTTTCATGATGGAGAAATATTAGGTTTGCAAGCTACAGTAGTAGAACAAGTGATTCTCAAAACTTTTGAAATCTGTGATAGTAAAAGTATTCTTTTAAGAAAAGAGTTTATTTTTTTATTTTATTTAAAAAAAATAATTTAATTTTATTTAAATAAATAATTTTATTTAAAGAAAGAAAGAAAATAGTTAATAGTTATACTTAAGTTTGATACTTGATCTCCTAAATGTTTAAATAATGATTGTAATTGGTGATATATAATCTAATTGTTTTTAAATTAATAGTTCAATAATTTTATTTTCTTTAATTGTTTTGTAAAGGTATTTAACTTGGTGTGTTTGTGTTAAAGGATTATACTCTGTAAAGCCTTTATAGCTGAGGTGCTAGAGTTTTGATTAGGAGCAACTACCCAAGCTTTTAAATGTTCTGAGTTCAAACAATGATGTTGATTAAATAAGACATGATTATTTGTAGTGGAGTCAACAATCAGGGATTAAAAAAGAGGAATATTAAATTTCCATACCGCATACACTTATATACTTTTTTTACATTTTTAGACACTGAATGAATATCAATAAGAAAAAATGTAACCACTTAATTTCATTTTTTTACTTTGCTATAAAATATTCTCTTAATTTTTTCTAAGCAACTTTTTTTCAAATGAATTCATTCCTTCCCAAAACTGCTATTTTTCCACATATTGTAATTTATTCCTTTTTTGTATTATTTATCTTGTTCTCATCAGCTGCAAAGACAGGAGAGTGCACAAATCAAAACAAACCCAAAACAGAAGCTGTCATATGGAGATGGGGATGGATAAATAAAATAAAAGCACTGCCGTGGTTATGCCATACAATCAAGATACAGTAAGGTTTAGTAATATTCTTAGAAGAACATGGCACCTACATATAACTAATAAATTAAGAGAGAAGTTAGGGGAGATTCCACAGGTGATTTACAGCAAACATAGAAGCATTAATGATCTTTTACAGAGTGTTAAGGAATGTGGTTTGATGACAAGCTCAAGACATAATAGGAAAAGGATGTCAAGATGCGGGAAACATAAACATTGTAAGTACATCAATGAAGGTCCATATGCAAGTGTTGAAGATTACAGGTCCATAGTCTGCCCTGGATATTTTAATTGTGGCTATAAGTGTGTGGTTTATTTGTCCACTTGTATCATCTACCCCTCTTAGTCTGTGGGCAGAATTAACAGGAGGCTATGAGATAAAATTTATGACCACATTTATGATATAAAGAACAAAAAAAAAGTAATGCTTTATATAGATAGTCTACAAAATGTGATTTTATAGGGTTTTCATTCTTTATCATTGATAGGGTAACCAGAAAGTGGATGTGATTTGGAAATCTCTTGGAATATAGGGAATTAACATGGGCAATTGAGGTTGAATGTCAGGAAGGCACCAAGTGTAAATGATTACATCTCAATATCTAGCATCCTTAAAAAGGGATGAGATATGCTGTAATTTTTACTGCATTAAAGCATAACACCAGTGATATTGTCAGAGTCAGCAATAAGCATTAGGCCTAATGTATGATGTGTATAGAGTTAATGTATCTAGTTTGTTTCATTTGTATGTATGACATACAATTTAATATATGTTGTATTTTCAATTGATCACATTAATTTTATTTTTATAAAATATGGTTGTTTAAGCTTACAAACCAAATTACTATTATTTCTATGTGGATTCACTTTATTTAGAAGATCGAATTCCCCAAATCTCGAACCTCATATGGTCGAGACCAAAAGATCAAGTTTTGGAAACTCAAACTTCTAAAATGAAACACACAAAAAAAAAAAAAAGTCAAACATTGCTTTTGCAGGGGGGCGAAGCCCCCCTGCACCCCCCACACCCCCCTACTTAAATATACCAACTCCGAGATTGCGCTACAGTGGGGAAAAGGGAAATCTCCCATATTGCACTGTATGCGGAAGTGCAAAACGGGAGATTTCCCACTTCCTGTCAACACCACAGAAAAGATAACATTACGTACACACAGAGTGTACAGTAAGCCTTGCCTCTGTGTGCACGTAACGTTTTAAGGTAAGTAAAGTGTTATTTTTTAAAACTTTACATATTCGATATACTGAAATGTCGATCATATGGTCTCGACCATATGACATTCGAGATTTCAGTATTTCGATTATGTAAAGTGCTTCCTTTTATGCATATATTTAATTGGTTAACTACCGTTTATTGTAAACAGTGGTTCATAGCAACTAAAATATATTTATTATATAACTGTTGGTTTAAAGCATATATTTGTAAATTAGCTGCCTTTATAGTTACATATTAGATGAAGTGTTAATGATCTTTGATGAACTATATGTATTTTATTTAAGGCTTTTGTAGTGGAGTCAACAGTCAATGTTTTATTGATTAATTAATGGCTTTAAGTAATTGATTGGTGGCTCTTGAATATTTAAGGGGTATATAGTGACATCTTTTTTAAACGCTGAAGAAATACTTGGGATTTGAGGATAAAGGCATTAAGTTTAATTCTTATTAAAGGCTTTACTCCATACAACAGCTTGTGTTTTTATCTTGTTCTCATCAATGCTACATACTTTGTAAAAGTAATCAGCAGTCTTCATGCTAAAAGATGCACAAAATGTGACAAAAAATAAATTGGTGTTACTTTAATTTAGCCAATGTTTCTTTATCTTTTAATCTAGATTCTAATTCTTCATAGGTTCCAATTTCCATGCTCCCCATTCCTTTCTTAGTCTCTTCTCCCCTCAAAATACATATGAACCAGCTTAAATTGAAATGTGTTCTAGGTTTTATTTTGGTTTTCAACATCCACTTCTCTGGCATACTTTTCTACGATAACTTTATGAGCGGCTTCTTGCAAGCACCTTTAAGAAGTGATTCCCAATAGTATAACCATATTCCACTGTCACCACCTTTCCTGTAAACACCCCTACCATATGTCCCTTGCTGTCACTTTATGCCAATTGTTGGCTGCTCTTGCATAGTGCTTCTTGTCATATTTTGATATATTGTTTCCCATTCCTTTCTTATTCTATCAATGGGTTTTATTTTCTTTATGAGTGTCATCACTAAATCCTATATGAGCCCTAGATCACAAACCTTATAGATTTATTCTTATGTATCAGAACTGATTCACTGTTACCCTTTCCCACCTATATGTTCATACACTAATATCTCTTATGGCATCTATATAAGCTACTTAATAAAATTCACTATCACTCCACCCAGCTAAAGTTAATATTTTCCTTGAGACAGTGCTAATTTGATTCCTCAAACTCATTTTATAATATAACTTTTATTTTATTTACTAGTGCATCTGATAATACTAGACATATATGAAGTATACTATGAGGTAAAAGCAATTTGGATGGGACACCCTTAAAAAGTAAGGGTATTTCAATAGGGCCCATCCTCGCCCTATGGTGGTGGCATGGACACTTACAAGGACTAATTATATGTACATGTATGTTCCTTCTCAGATGACATAAGTCCACTATCACCAGCTTGGGTAGCCACAGCTGATGCCATTCCTTGATTCTGTCTCACTGCTCATGCAGTCCTCTTGCACCAGATTGGGAGGGGGGCTAGTCATAAAGTTGATATGCGTGAAACATGCAATGCTCATTCCCATCCTCCCCCCACTCCCTAAACATCTATTCAACATTAAGACAAATTGGTCACAATCTGGTTATTATCCCTCTACAGGCAGGCACCAGTCATTCACTCGATCCTCATACAAGATGGCCCTAGGACACTTCATAAACATCTCAAGTGCATTTTTTGTATAATCATATTGGGATATCAGCTGAAACTTATGTCATTCAAATTAGTTTTTCCTGTGTAGTTACACCTCTAAATCAACAGCCTTTTGGCAAAGCAGGGAGAAAATATAGAGAGTTACTTTAAATGAAGGTCCTTCTTTTATTAATCTTTTCAAGATCAATTTGGCACATGTTGTTCTCTTGGAGGACATTTTATCATTATTATATATGCCATAAAATTAGCTTCATTCTTTCTGCTTCTTCACCCCAATGTTGTTCATTCCATGAAAACTGTCTGGGTTTAAAGAAGCATATTTTGTGAGTATGTATCAAATTAACTTACTGGCTTGTTGGGAAGAAGCAGACATATTAGGTGTGCCATAACAAAGCACTCATTTTACTTGTCAAATGTAGTTCTTACCCAAATAAGGATTCTTCAGGGTGCACCTAAATGAACTTTTAAAATGGTATGACTTTCAATAAAGTAGGCCTGAAATGTTTTATATGCAATTGAAAATCTCTGAATCTTCTTAAAATAGCTAGGTGAGTCTATAGCATACACCAAAACATTGTAAGAGGCATTAAAAAATAACATCTGCCAATGGCGAAGGACTAAAAACTATTTATTTTCTGAAATCTCAATTATCTTTAGATAAGGATATTTGGCTCTGTTATAGATTGACTTCAGTACATAATCTGAAATTTTAATGATAATTGACAACAAATCATTATGCTGAGGAAAAACAAAATAATGTTATTTGCTATCTTTGTCCAGTCCATGACTAATAGAGAATATAATCGGTTAGTATTTAGCATTTAGGACTTTATTTGAGAATGGTAGTCTGTTGAGTATGTTGGTTTTTCCTTTTTGGAAGTATTCATTTTTATGTGGTTAATTTGAAGGAGCATGGTTTTTAACCTTAAGAGAAGAGGCAATCAAAGTAGTGGAAGTATTTTACTATTTAAATATCGTCTTTTCAATCAATAGTAACTGAAGAAAGCATGTCAAGTTTTCAACACTCAGAATAAATAAGCTCAGCAAAGGTTTTCATCATTTGGATAGTGCTTTGGGGATATGCCTATTATTGCATCAATTACAAACTACTCAGGGTAAGATATATCCTATATTTGCTTACTAAACCAACCAATAGTCGGAAAATAAATGAATGTCTATCCTTATGTCAATACTAAGTATATTAAGGTAATTGTTTTTACCTGCTTCTGTTCTTGAGATACATTTGTCATAAATATGGCCTTAGTAATGAAAAAGTCTCAGATGATGCTCAAATTGTAAGAAAAAAACATGAACACAGGGTAGCAAAAAAGAGGAAAAGCTTGGAAGAAAAAGAAGAGATTGAGTTAAGCATTAGGTACAGCTATTCACTTATGTGAGTAGGCTTAATAATTTGTTAACTGCTAGGTAGACTTCTGAATTTGTGTTACAAGAAGGGACAGGTGGGTCACCAGCATCACCCAGGACCCCCGGCACCCAAGGTAAGCTCGCCAGCCTGGAGGCAGGACATGGTTGGGCTGCACTGAGGACAGTCCTCCTTAGTGAAAAGTCCTGCTGGGAGCTGAGGACCCCTGGCCCCCGCCAGAAGGGCAGGGGTGGGTGCGGCGGCAGTTGTCTTTCATGACCCAGGGGCACTGCGAGAGCTGATACCGCAGACTGTAACACTCCCCTTTGGGGATGGCAGCCACCTTCTTTGTGGCATTTCCGGTCAACCAGGAGCCAGTCTCAGTGCACTGCCATGGAGGAAGTGTGGAACACAGCAGCTGGTGTGCCATGGGACAGTCTCCCACCCCTCTGGAGGGGGAGGGGATCCGCCTCACCCAGTCGGCCAACACAGGTACTGAGTTGAATCCTCCAGGCGAACCGCACGGTCCCCACCGATTTACCTCTGAATGGTTTCATGCCCTCTTGAACTCTTTCGTCAAAGTTCTTTTCAACTTTCACTTACAATACTTGTCTGCTATTGGTCTCGTGCCAGTGTTTAGCCTTAGACTGAGTTTACCACCTGCTTTGGGCTGCATTCCCAAATAACCCGACTCCAGGAAGACCTGATCCTGATGTGCCGGGGTTGCCGCCAGCCTCACACCATCCGCAGGGTAAGCCTCCATTACAAGGACTTGGGCCCCTGTGTGGCACCAGAGAGATGGACTGCCTTATGCCACATTTCCCTTTGCCCGTCATCTGGGAGGGGATTTGGTGCTGGGCACTTCCCTCTTACTTGCCATTACTGAAGGAATTCTGGTTACTTTCTTTTCCTCTGTTTAGTAATATGCTTAAATTTGGTGGGTCGCCATGTCTGATCTGAAGTCGCATTCCAAGCATGGTCACAGGGAGTGGGTGAAAAAGTAGTTGATGCCCTTACATTAAAAAAAAAAAAAAAAAAAAACGGCGGTGCCCTGTGTGGCTGCAGCTGTGTCAGTTCATTCTAGAGATATGTATATTTTGCCTTCTTTTGCACAGAAATCTCAAAAAGGTCAGTTCCTGCACTTCAATTGAAGGTAACTAACTTACAGTAGACAGAAGTTACTAGAAATCAAACAGTTGACATCTACATGTTGCTGGTTAATACTTTGAAGTCTCCAGAGTATGTGCGGCCTACTACTTGCACGGAGCTACAACAGCTGCGTATTTTAAATCTTCCCACTCTAGTGCCTGAAACTAGTAGAACAGGTTTCTGGAATATGCCGGACAAAGAAAAAGAGAGAGAGAGAGAGAGAGATGTCAGAGAACAAGGAAAAGAGGAAGCAGAACACATACGGATATAAAGTTAAAACCAACCCCCTACAGGCCTGTCCATCCAACTATACTGTTAGCTAAGGTGAGATTCCTGGATAGCAAAATGGAGTACTTGAGACTGGAACTCTCCAGCAAGAAAAAGGTGAGAAATGCTTGTTTATTTTTGATTACGGAGACATGGCTGCATGATAAGATAAGAACCCCCCCCCCCCTCCAGCCCTAATGACTACAGACCAGTCGCTCTGACATCCACTGTTATGAAATGTTTTGAATGGCTGATCAAAAAGCATCTTTTGTCATGCCTACCTCCTGATTTTGACCCTGTGCAGTTTCCATACAGAGCTAACCGATCCACGGCTAATGCCATATCCGCAGCACTACACATCTCCCTTGAGCATTTAGAGGGCAAAGAAAACTATGTGAGGATGCTGTTCACAGACTTCAGCTCTGCATTTAATACTGTGGTACCAGTGCAGCTGATAGGAAAACTGGCACATTTAAGAATCAGTAAACATCTCTGTAACTGGATCCTGGACATCCTGATCGAGAGACCACAGAGGGTGTGTTCTGGTAAGAACACATCAAAGTGCATCATGATTAATTTCTTATTTTATTTTATTTTTATTTTACATTTGTTGACGGGGAGAGTCCAACTGAATACATGTCCATTTTCAGTGGAAGCCCGGGGAGAAAAGCTCCAATACCAAGGTTCCACAGGGATGTGTTCTCAGCCCACTGTTATTCACCATCCTGACCCATGACTGCTATGCTAAGCACAAGTCCAACCATATCATCAAGTTTGCTGATGACACCACAGTCACGGGCTCATCACAAAGGAGGATGACAGGGCATATAGAGAGGAGGTGGCATTTCTGATCATTTGGTGCGAGGGGAACAACCTTGACCTAAATGTAAGCAAGACCAAAGAGATCATCATAGATGTCAGAAAAAGGAGAACAAACTACCCAGTGCTCAGGATCAACGGTGAGAGTGTGGAGAGCATTAAGAGTATAAAATTCCTGGGTGTACACATCAGAGGATCTCTTGTGGTCGGGAAACACCAGCCAACTGGTCAAGAAAGCACGCTAATGCCTCCACTTTTTAAGAAGTCTGAAAAAAGCTAAGCTTCCTCCTCATATTCTCCCCACCTTCTATAGAGGTGCAATAGAGAGCATCCTCACCTGCAACTTCACAGTAAGGTTTGAAAGCTGCACAGTCACAGAAAGGAAGGTGCTACAAAGAGTGGTGAGGGCTGCAGAGAAGGTAACAGGTTCCAGTCTTCCATCAATACAACTTTATTCTGCAAGAAGCATCCAGAAGGCCACCAAAATAATACAGGACAACATGCATCCTATGCATGGACTGTTTAAGCATCTGACATCGGGCAGGAGATATCACAGCATCCGCTGCTGGACTACAAGATTCAGTAAGAGTTTCTACCCTACAGTGATTAGACTTCTGAACTCGGGCACTAGTCCCAGGGGTCTGGACACAGAATATGTCAGCTTTTATTTATTTGTGCAATATATACTTACATATATTCCAAGTAAGTGCAATATTTATTTATTATATGCATACTCAGTATTATTTAACTCACTCAAGTGCAATATTAGACAAATAACTTAGGCATTTCAATCTGTAGTGTGTTTTGTATTACTTTTAATAGGGTAGTTAATTTAACTCAAGGGAGTGTATTCTTTTTGTATATGAGTGTTGGTTAATGTCTCTGCTCTTTCTGGTGTGTATTTGGGGTAGTAAGGCTGCAGTGGTGCAGCGGTTAGCGTTGTCACCTCACAGCAAGAGGTTCTCCCATTCGATTCTCGGCTGGAGCGCCTTCTGTGTGGAGTCTGCATGTCCTCCCCGTGGTTGAGTGACGTTAAAGACATGCAGGTAGGTGCATGCATGTATGGGTGTGCCTTCTTTGAAGGTTGGGCATCGGGCTGGCAACTCGGCACCGTAAAAATTCACTGCCAATCATTAGTGGACGGGAGTTCCGCTGTGGCGACCCCTAACCAGGAAAAGCCGAAAGGCTTTATTGTATTTGTTAATTATGTTTATTCCTCTACTTGTATGTGTTGTTGCAGTTTCATTTGTAATCTCAAGAATTAACCTGATGCATGAAATTTCATTCGGGTTACAGGTGTAGTTCTAAATGACAATAAAGTTCAGATTGATATTCCTTTTGTAAGGAAAGCAGTTGGACTCAACCTACCTTAGCAGACAGCAGGCAGAAACAGGAGTTGAAATGAAGCTGTTTATGCCATGCTGCTCTGCTGTGTTCTGTCAGCACGCTCTGCTCTGCTTTCAGTGCACACTCAGCAGTGCCTGGGGGTGCTTAACTATCCTTTACGTGTTGTTATGGTCGAGTCTCTTGCTATACTAGCTCTTAACCAAACTATTTTTGAGTGTAATGACAGCATGCCATGTACTACAATATGGATCAGTAAGATCAACTGGTATTCACCCAGATTCACTCTGAGGATCTTGACAGGGAATCTGTAGAATTGCAGAATAAGTAAAGGAACATCTGTAATTACCTGTATTTGTAATCCACAGAAAAAAAAAAAAAAAAAAATATATATATATACATATATATATATATATATATATATATACATATATATATATATATATATGTATATATATATATATATATATATATATATATATATATATATATATAATTCATGCACGTGACTGTTCCCTTTATAGTCAGCTTAGAGTAAGCCTGCTTATTGAAGTAGTCGGTCTGAGCTGGAATTCCTTACAGTTTAACATCAGAGGTGTATATACAATTAATAATTAAGCACAGACCATTATGCAAAGGATTACTAAAAAGTTACTGCTGATGGTATGTGACCATATTATTCTTCAGCGTGTATACATTCTTATGATAATGTATCTTTGCAGTTTTTAAATGTATGTGTTTTTCATGTGTAATATGAACCTTTGCTAAAACAAGTAGTACACTGAAAAGCATTTATCATCCAGTCGTTAATTTCTCACGGATCTCACTTGAACATTACAGGTATGCTGTCTGTATGGACAGAAGTCATGATCTCTTATATGTTTGTAGACAAGTATCATTTGTGTGTAAATATGTATAAATGCCGCTGTTGTTATACCTGAGATGCAGTCTATATAACTAAAACCATACAGGGGATCAAGGTAATAAGGCAAGATAATGTAATTCCTGGGATTCAGACAGGTTTATTGTGACGCAGAACTGCCGAAGCCTCATCTCACTTAGTTTCTACATCACACTAAGTCTTTCTGATTCACAGACCCCTAAGGTTTTCCCCCTTTTGGGGACTTCAGTCTCATTGGTGAAGCCACATGCTAATGATGCACTCCAGGGGAGTGGATAATGCAAATTATCCATGTGCTTTTCTCTCTGTTATTGATGAAGCCACATAATAATGTTGCACTCCAGGGGAGTGGATAATGTTAATGAGCCATGTGATCTTCTGTATCTCATTGGTGAAGCCACATGCTAATCTTTCACTCCAGTGGAGTGGATAATACTGCCTGGCCAAGTAAAATGCTAATATAGGAAGAAAAGTCAACACTGTCAAAAGATGATGGTCACAGATTCACCAATATGGGAATATTTATGGTGCAAGTAAGTCCAGCAAAGCTATGCAAATGGACATGTGCCAGTGTGTGTATGTGTGTGCATCTGACTGGATTGGCATGAATGAGGCAGCATGTGTGTGTGTGTGTGTGTGTGTGTGTGTGTGTGTGTGTGTGTGTGTGTGTGTGTGTGTGTGTGTGTGTGTGGGAAACTATGTTGCTTGGGTTGTTGCACTAGGTGGGATTACATAGGGAATCATGAGTGTGTCTGTATGTGCTGCAGTGTGTTTACAAGTCTAACAGTGATTGTTTCTGTGAGTGTAATCGAGTGCAAGTGGGGCTTGTTTTGGGATGTGTGTGCGCGTCTGTGCTAACCTCTGTGGTCACACGTAGTGAGGTTTGGAAGGAAGTCATCAGTCTGATTGTGCTTGTATATGTGTGTGTGTGTGTGTGTGTGTGTGTGTGTGTGTGTGTGTTGGAGTGTGCTTGAAAGTGTACTGTTGAGTATTTCTGTGACTGCAATCTGTATGTGGGGGGCTTTTCTGTGGACGAATAGATGTGTATATGTTTTGTGCGTGTGTGTGTGTGTAAATTTCTGGATTTGTGTGTGCGTGGGTGTCAGAATACGTCTGTTTATGTAGGTGTGTTTTTGCTCACTAGCACGTGTGCGCATGGGTGACTGAATGTGTGTATGTGTGTTTTGTGTTTGCAACTGTGTGAGGAGGTGCCTTTTCATATGCTATGCATGGGCCATTAGGAAAAGCACTAGTGTGGTCAGTTCTGAAAGTACAGTGTTAGATTCTGAGACATGATTTGCTTAATGGGGTATTTCTCATTGCAGCTATACCAGTTTCTAAATCAGAATTTCTTGCCATTGTGACAAGTAACCTACCCAAGATAAATACTTAGTGGAGATATTAAAACATTTACTGAATCCTAGGGAATGCATTAATATTAGTATCTTAAATTTTAAATGAATTAAAGAACGTTTCCCCCATTCATATTTTTAGAGTAACAGTTTTGCACTACCTTCACCGACTGCTACTTGTTAAGTGAGGAAATCAATCAAATAGCACATCAGTGATTTACAGGAAAAGTAATATTTAATATTCAAATCAGATCAGAGCATGTGACTATCTGCTAATTTCTGTCCCTGTTTTTGCCCTTCTTTCCAACCTAGCCTAACAGCTGGATTATCTCTTCAGAAGACAAAGACATCTGCATTTCATTTCCACCCTCCATCCAATTCATTCGACATTGTCCTTCTTGTAGCCTCCATCTTTGTTTGCTCATCCATTGTTGTGGGTTTCCTTCCCGCAGACACACAAAAATGCTATTGACAATGTTTTCACATGCAGGCAAAGCCCACACTGCTCGTTTCACCTTTTGGTTCTTGATAACTATTAACCTCTTTGTTTTCATCTTCAAAACTGTCAGGGATCGACCTCTAAAGTCCTTCTCCTGACAATAGCAAATGTTCTCTGTTGGCTTAATTTCCCCAGTATGTATAAGTCTCCCGTTCTCCCCTGAAATATGCCCCCGGGCCATTGAATTCAATTACATACTGTAGTATAAAATAATGCAGTAGAAATTACCACATTATAAAATAATTAATGTTAATTACATAGAACATAAATACTGCTGCATATATGTGCACATATATATGTAGGTGCAGCAACAGAAGGTAAAGAAAGGACCTTTTCTTTTAGTTTTTTTTAGTTCCACAGAAGAAAAAGGTATCTCATATCAGTTGTACCACAGCACAAAGGTGCTTTCAACCATCGTCTCTTTCCTTTGTGCCATAATAATGACAAATAAATTAACAGACAAAACCATAGAATGGTGTAAATAAAACCACTAAATATTCCAATAACAACACCAAATGCACTGGAGGATATGAAGCAAGATAAAACAGTAAAATCCACACTTTATTACTGAGTACTTTCGCCCTGTACACAACCAAGGACTCCCATCAGAATAAATAAATCCACCACACTCCACTTATTAATTACAGTTCATAATATCACATGACCCAGTAATTAAATCCATTAAATCAATTCCCTTAAAGATGTATACTTGACTAATACAGAATTAATAATATATATCCTAAAAGAATAGTAAATATTAGGTATAAAATATCTGTGTAATAAATCACAACTTTAAAGCTCACAATTTCAAAACACTGTTTACAGAAATATGATCATTTAAGCCAGGAAATAAAGATAATTTTAATAACTGGTGCTGCCACAGTTCCTTATAGTCCAAAAACGTTTGCCAGTCATCCCATTTTAAAGATGGTGAAACCTTTTCAAGTATATAAAAAAATGTTAAAACTAATACATAACAATGAATGTCTATATAAAGCTTTGTTAGTATCACCCTAATGTATGCTGTATAATTGTTCAACAAGCCTATGTTTCAGGGATCTCTCCATTTTGCCAATGTAAAAGGCTTGGCATGATTTGCAACTAGCTAAATAAACTACCCCTGCGGTGTTACAGTATATTGATTTATATTAATATATACAGTATATACATTTAAATTAATATATACAGTAGTGTCCTTAAGATACTTAACTACACGTACTCTGTTTCTGATATGAATATATGAATAGTATGAACAAATATCACAAATTTCCATGCTGCTTCTCGCTCTATTACCCTTTTATTCCCTTCTAAAATATTTTTGAGAATGTTCTTCATGTTTCACTGTTGCAGTCATTACATTTGGGTTATCTGCTTGCAGGTAACCCTCAGTTGGCCTGATTAACAACGTCTTGGGTCCTGCATCGGTTGCTATCCCTTCTTCCATGATGTCAGGTCGTCAGGGGTATAAAACATGCAGCCGACACCATTACATCAGTCTTTCTTGCTGTGCGGTGCCCAAAGCAAAAGCAGTTCACAAGTGCTGGTCGGCCGACTCCTGAAATTTTTGTTTTCGAGTTCCAGAACCGAAGTCTTCAACTAAAGCTAAGTACCCCATTGGGGAAACTTTTTCTTGCTCCTTACCAGTGTCAGTAAAAGTTAATTGCATTACTTGTGGAAAGAAAATACCTCATAAGGATTTTTATTTGTACTGTATTCCTTACCTAGGCCCTGACCACGACGTATCTTGCTGTAGGTTTTGTGCTTTATTTAATTAGCGCACTATCAGTCGTCGGTATATTTTTGCCTCTAAATATTTTGGTTCTCGGTTTAATTATCCAGAAATTCCAAAAAAAAAACGCAAAGATAAAGACAGAGACAGGCTGCCGAGGTCCAAAACTGCTGATGACGCTTCTCCTAAGCCAGTCGCCTGTTCGCCGGTACTCAGTGAGGCGCTTTCGCAGCCCCTGATACCAACTACTTCCGATTCACAGGCCTCTACTGAGACCCATTTGGAGTCTAGTATGCCGCGAGATGCTTCAACTATGGAACCCGTAGAGGTCTCTACCTTGGATAGGTCCGGAGCCGCTGTGCAGGCACCGGCTTTTGAGGGTGTATTCAGGCCTACAGACTTGCATGTTAAACCGACGCCTCCTTCTTTACTTAGGCCTAAATCTCAAGCCATGTCTAAAAGACTGACACCCAGGCCACATGCTCAGGCCTAGGACTGAAGTTGATTATGAATCTTCTGATCAGGTTTCTGTTTTTTCTGACTCTTCTGATGATCTGGATTTGTCCTTACCTACTTATGAGGATTCTGATGCAGAGGACTCTATTCCCTCTGCTTCCCCTCCTGAGGATTTTTCTTTTGGGGAAACCTTACATACTCTAAGGGAGCATTCCCACTGGAAAAGCCAGGACTTTTCTGATTCAAAAAAGAGGCTTAGGGATTTCCTTCTCCTACCTCAGCATAGGCCTTTAGCTATTCCTCCTGTACTAGACATTGTTGATGCTTTCCCAGAATCTAGTTTGGCCCCTGATTCCCTGCCTCCTGCTCCCGGAAAACCTGACAGATACTAGAGAGTCCCTGAGTCCCACAAGTTGATTTTCAAAAATCCTATTGCAGATCCAGAGACTGTTTCACAGGGGCCCAAAGGCATTAAGACTTCTACTGCTAAAAATCCTACCCTTTCTGATAGAGACTCCAGGGCACTGGATAGATGGGGTAAGAAGGTTTACACTTCTGCATCCTTTGCCATTAGGGCTTAAAACTGAAAGTTTCATATATTAAAATATCAGCAACATGTTATTGGACTGCTTAAACAGAAAATGATGTTGATTCCTGACTGTGTGGAAAATAAAGAATTACAGGATTTAATGCATTCTGCCGAACAAGTTGGAAAACATACTTTGCAATGTAGTTTTGATTCAATAGAGGCCTCTTGCAGGGCTGCTGTTACTGGGTCTGTGCTCAGAAGGCATGCTTGGCTTAAGGAGCAATCTTTGCCTGATCATGTTAAAGCTAAATTGTTGGATGCTCCTTTAAATCAGGACCGCCTGTTTGGCAACAAGGCTGAGGAAGTTCTTAAAAGATGGAAGCTAAAGCTAAATCTATGCAAACTGTTAAAGATTTTTTACAAGTTCAGCCTCCTAGACTTAGGCACTGGCCCTCTATGAATTGGTCCTTTCCAGCCCCTTCCAGGCAAACTTCTCAAGCCAAGCCCAGACACAGCAAAAAACCCAGGTTTCAGTCCCAGAGGACTCTCAGAACTAAGCAGTGGGGGGCCTCCACTTCCAAGTCTGGGAATAATAAGACTCTCCCCTATGGTAAACTGTCTCAATGACTTCCTTTTAAAATTTCCAAGCACGTATCAACTGACGGCCCCTTTGGGGGGAAAGATTGCTCTTCATGCAAAGAATTGGGAACTCATTACCCAGGACAAATGGGTTTTAAATATAGTGTCCCAGGGATACAGATTTCACTTCCACACATTGCCAACACCAACTGGGTAGCTGGACCTACCCCTAAATCAGTGGGCAGAGGCCCCAAAACAAGTACTTTCTCTCTTAAGCATGGGGGCTATTCAACTGGTACCAGAAGAGGAAAAGGGACAAGGTTTCTACTTGAGACTTTTCCTGGTACCCAGAAAAGTCAATTCATGGAGTCCTATCCTGGACCTATCTACTCTAAACACCTTTTTGGAGATTCCAAAATTCAAGATGCTGACTTTTCACCAATTACTTCCTATGCTAGGCAAAGATGCCTGGTTGGCAACACTAGATTTAAAAGAAGCATACCTGCACATCCCAATCAGGGAATCTTGCAGAAGATACCTACGCTTCAAAGCAGGCTACACGCACTATCAGTTCTCTGCACTGCCTTTTGGCTTATCTACTGCGCCCAGGGTATTCACAAAGTGCCTAGCTCCAGTCATTGCATTTTGCAGGCAAAGAAATATTCAAATATACTCATACCTGGACGATTGTCTAATTCAGGCAGAAAGCCAGGACATACTTTTGAATCATCTGGCCTTTGTAAAAAGGGTTCTAACCTGTCTGGGGTACACCATAAATGAAAAGAAATCATGCCTGGTACCGTATCAACAAATTATATTCCTGGGAGCAAGCTTGAATACAACTTCCCAGATGGCTTACCTCACGCCAGGAAAGCAAATTCATTTGACAACCTACTTCAAACAAGTAGCCACAAAAAAACTGCTATCTGCAAGACAAATACTGCAAGCCTTGGGGTTCATGGCCTCCTGCATTCTCCTAATTCCATATGCAAGACTGCATATGAGGAAACTACAGTGGTAACTAAAAAGCCTATAGTGTCAACATTCTCAAGACATAGAAACAATGATTCCTATCATACCTTGCGCCTACGCCTAGAGTTCCTTTCGTGGGCAGACGCCTGCCACCAAAACAAGGGACTGCCTTTCACACCACCCCCTGCCACCCAAACCCTAACAACAGATGCATCAGACTATGCATGGGGGGCTCACCTGGCAGGGAAGTGCATTCAGGGAAAATGGAACCCAAGTCAAATGCACCTGCATATCAATCAAAAAGAAATGTTAGCTGTACAGAATGCTCTGACAGCCTTCAAGGACCACATTCTTCCAGGACAACTAATGGTAAAGACGGACAACACCACTGTTATGTGGTACATAAACAAGCAGGGAGGTACACATTCATACCCACTCTGCAGACTAGCCATGGCATTATGGAACACAGCCTTGAGCTACCAAGTGCACCTACAAGCTCAATTCCTGCCAGGAAAATTAAATACACTGGCAGACGGACTAAGCATAAACCTCATGGACCCACACGAGTGGAAACTGGAACCAAGGATTTTCAACATGTTGACAAGAAAATGGGGGAGCCCAGATATAGACCTGTTTGCCTCTCCCCAGAACTGCCAATTGGACAAATTTTGCACAAGGACTCCCCACAAACAAGCCTGGAAAGTGTATGCTCTGTCCATCAGCTGGTAAAAACTATCAGTCTATGCCTTCCCCCCTCTGCCTCTGCTCTCCAAAGTATTACTAAAAATCAAATAGGACAAACCAAGGATGATTTTGATTGCTCCAGACTGGCTATGCCAACACTGGTACCCCCCTCCTCCGCAGTGTGTCACGGTTATCTCCATGGCACCTTCCTCAGACTCCTTCCCTGCTTTATCAGCAGGAGAACCAGATTCTGCACCCTCAGCTTCCAACACTGAACATTGCAGCCTGGCTAATTACTTAATCTCTCCTTTACCATCCCTCAGCAAACCTGTGATGGATATCATTTTAGAGGCAAGGAGGCCTAATACTAGAAAATCTTATGCTGAAAAATGGAAAACGTTTCTGTGCCTGGAACCAGTCTCAAGGGTTGAGCAGAGCAGCACCCAATTTACCTCAGATTTTACAATACTTGACTAAGATGCTTCACAAGGGCCTCTCTTTTTCCTCCATTAAAATCCACGCCTCAGCCATTTCAGCTCATTATAACACAAAACCTCCCCTCTTCTCTCATCCACTGCTCAAGCAGTTCTTCAGAGGGGCCAGAAATTTGAGACCACCCAGGAGAGCTCCAACCCCAGCCTGGGACCTTAACTTTGTCTTGGAGAAACTCACTCTACCTCCTTTCGAGCCAGCTGCTACTGCAGACTTAAAATTTCTTTCTTGGAAAACAACTTTCCTTTTAGCAATCACTTCAGCTAGAAGGGTATCTGAATTACAGGCCCTTATGGGAGTGGAACCTTTCATCATCTTTCATGCAGACAGGGTGTCCCTCAGAACCAATCCATCCTTCATGCCCAAGGTGGTATCCAATATGGCTCTTAATCAGTCCATTCATTTGCTAACCTTCTTTCCCAATCCACAGAATAAAGGGGAACAGATACTGCATTCCTTAGATGTGCACAGACAACTTAGATTCTACTTGGACAGGACTAAACCTCAAAGGAAATCTGAACAACTGCTGGTGGCATTTGCTGCAGGGGCAGAGGGGAAGTCTGTTTCAAAGCAAACCATTTCTAAATGGATAAGCCATTGCATTCATTTCTGCTATAAGCACCATGGAAAATCTATCTCCCAGGTGATCAGACCTCACTCCACCAGGGCTGCATCTACCTCTACAGCCTTTCTCAGAGGCGTCCCTACCAGAGACATTCTAGAAGCTGCTACCTGGAATTCTGTACATACTTTCACCAAGCATTATCACCTGCCAATTTTCTCTAAATCGAGAACTGGCTTTGCCACTGCAGTCTTGCAGGGCATTATAGCTGGCCTTAATGCTATCTAAATTCCTCCTCCCTACCATAGCTTTGGGAATCTACCCAAATGTAATGACTGCAACAATGAAACACAAAGAACATAGTACAGTTGTGTACACGTACCATAAATGTAGATGTTTGAGTGTATTCACTGTTGTAGTCTTGGTTACCCTTCCTCCAGCCCCCTAATTGTTTTGGCTATACCTCTACTTTCCTTTACTATGCTTAAAAGCCTTTTTGGTGTATTTGCTTTTTTGTTGGAGGTATATCTTTGTGCTTTTATTTTTAATTGCTTCCCATTAGGGGGGCACCTGACATCTGGGGCAAGGAAATCTTATGTAATGGCGTCGGCTGCATGTTTTATACCCCTGATGACCTGACATCATGGAAGAAGGGACAGCAACCGACACAGGACCGAAGACTTTGTTAATCAGGCCGACTGAGGGCTACCTGCAAGCAGATAACCCAAACGTAATGACTGCAACAGTGAATATACTTGAACATCTACATTTATGGTAAGTGTACACAACTGTACTTTCTTGCCCCTTTTGAACACAAAAATTCATCTCCTTACCCAATTTAATCATTAAAGGGTTGTATATATTAACCTGTGTGTTCCAGTTGCTTTAAAATTACTCTCTCTTTTGGAAAATTATTTTTTCTCCACAACTTTGCATAATTTCACTGAATACGCTCTTTCATATAACATGTTTTTTTAAAAAAAACTCTTTCAAAAATCTTTTGTCTTCAGAAATCATAAGTAATAGTCTCACCATCTGTCCTTTAACTAAATTATTTTTCTCCCTGTAAGGGTGGTGACTGTTACAGAACAAATAAGAGTTGGAGAAAGTGGGTGTATGATGAATAGTAGATTCATATCTTTTCCTCTCAATATTCTTATACAATTCAATATCCAGCTAAGTAAAACTGTCTTTGCCCCAATTATAAGTTAATTTTAAGAATTCACTAGAAGAGCTAATAAATTTGGTTCAAACTATCCAGAGATCCTTTCCATATTATAAAAATATCATACAAATATCTAGAATAAACTTTTATATTACTTATGAAATCAGATTTGAAAACTACATATTTCAACCCAAACCACATGATAATGTTAGCACACACTGGTGCTGAAACTGCACCCGTTACTATTCCCTTAATCTGTTTAAAAATCTCATCTTCAAAGAATAAAAAAAATTTGAAAGAACCACCTCCATTATTAGTACCAGGTGCTTAACATCCAACATCCCTAACTGTTAAACTCTTGAAGATAAGTGCTTGTGAAAAACACTCTAAGTCTATATTGTGTGATATGGTTCGAAAGGGGTCTTTTACATCAATAGTGAATCTAAAAGTGTCCATTTCATATTCAATATCACATATCAATTCCAAAAAATTCCATGAATCCTTTAAAATAAAAGTTTCCTCAACAAAACAAATTTCAACTTAAAATCAATATATTCAGCAATAAGCTCTAGTTTAGAACCAGCAGATGCTACCACAGGTTTAATGGGGGGAGGGGTCTGTTATATCTTTATGTTCTTTAGGGATACTAAAAAAAGGAAGACGTAACTAGTTTGTTAATACCCAAATGGTTATACTCTTCGTTCAAAAGGTCACCCGACATCAAGAAGTCATATAAAATAATATCTATAGCTTTAAAAACAAATTCCACCTCTTTGTAAGAAACAACAATGTAACTGTCAGGGTCCCATAATAGCTGGAATATCTTTTTGTTATTTCACATGGTATCCATCAACACTACCCCTCCCCCTTATCAGGTTTCATAACTCAAATTGTGTAGTCATTCTTTAAATAATTTAACAAATCCATTTCCTTACTTAAATTATAATATTTACTGCCACAATTTAGACCCAATAGTTTTCTAAACTCTGCTTCACATGAAACCTCAAAATAGTTTAAAACAGGATTGACAGGAGGATTGAAAGTACTTTTTTCTTTTTAAGCCCCCACCCTGTTATCCTTTCCTTTAAATAACATCTGTAACTTAATCTTCTTAACAAACAATTTTAATTCAATGCGTAAATCCACTAAACAAATATTCCTGTCTGGCATAAAAGTAAACCCCTTAATAAATAAACTAGCATAAATAGTATTAACTTTTAAATAACTTTAATTATAAATTTTAAAACCTTTGTACACATATATAGTATTATCAACAGCAGTAAGTCCAGTTAGTTCTCCTCCTCTATCCATTCTCAAGTAACAATCCCAGTTCCTCTCCTTCTTGAATCAGATGCATTCATATAGTGTGCTGTTACAATCACCTCATGGGGGGATTCCAAAAAATCATTAGGATACAAAAATTAATTTGCCACAGAGGTATTGTTATTATTAGTGTTCTCTGGCTGAACGGTATCAAAACCAGTAAAAACACCACCATTCCTTGAATGAATGTAAGTATCCACTGTGTTCTTACCTTGACTTATTGTTTAAGGGATACACCGTACCAGTCTTTCATATCCCTCAAAAGTTTCTTACATTTTCATTCATAATTTGTCTTAAATTATTTACTAATTTTCTTTATAATATTGTAAAACTGATGGGATTTACTTTCAAACAAGAAGTCATTATTTATAAATACCTTCAAAGTCTTTAATCTCCCTCAATAATCTCTCCATTGTTCAATTGTTTTCCCTTATTAATATAGAAACTAGTTCCAAATCAGATCAATTAAAAAGGTCCACCAAGTCCTGTTACAGCACCAAAATCTTTAATAACTCCCTTTGGAAGTTCATAAAAATGTAGTCCTTTGGCACTCTTTGGTTTTAGTACATTCTGAAATAAAAGCATCGATGAGTTGCAGAGCCTTACATTTTTTTCAGTTTCTTTTTAAACTAAGTAAGGCAATCATAAAGGGAAGTGTCTATGGTAACACTGTCTCCTCCTCCAGATCCAGTGAACCAGAATGATTGGTTTAAGCAATTGTGGAAGATAATTCCATTCACAAGGCTTTCCAATGGGCAGCTGTTATGCTTATACCATTCTAATACTTGTGAGTAAGAAGCTGGAATATTGCAAGATTGTCTCACTGGAATAGTTTGTGTACCACCTGCTAAATTAGAAACTAAGTTGGCTCAAAATCTTGATAGCATTGTTTAATATATCTATATTAATATTCATGCTCCCCATGTTTAAACCAATGTTTGACTGACTCCCTCCACCAGCTGTACCATTTTCCGATGAAATAAAACCTTGTCTGCTGCAGTAGCTATGGTAATGCCAAAAAAGTACTGACAAATGAATTGACAAACCAAACCACAGAATGGTATAAACAACACACTAAATAATCCAAGAATAACACCAAATATACTGCAACATAAGAAGACAAAACAGTAAAATGTACATGGTATTATTGAGCACTTTTGTCCCATACACAACCAAGGACTTCCTCAGAACAAATAAATCCACTACACACCACTAATTAAATGCAATTAATAATATCACATAAAACACTGAATTAAATCAATTCCCTTAAAGGGACATATTCAACTAATACAAAATTAATAATATATCCTAAAAGAATAGTAAATATTAAGTATAAAATATCTGTTTAACAAATTACAGCTTTAAAGCTCAGAATTTCAAAATGCTATTTACAGAAACATTATCATTTAAGACAGGGAATAAAGTTGGTTCTAATAAATATTGCCACCATAGTTCCTTATATTCCAAAAATGTTTGCCAGTCACGAATACATACATATATATCCATCCATCCACCCACCCATCCATCCACCCATCCCTCCCTCCATCCATCCATCCACCCACCCATCCATCCATCCACTCATCCATCCATCCATCCATCCACCCAACCCTCCATCCATCCATCCCTCCACCCATCCATCCATCCCTCCACCCATCCATCCATCCACCCCTCCACCCATCCATCCAACCACAACCCCTTTTTCCCATTTTTGCCCATGAGGTCAGGGTGTCACTTTAACAGTGACAATCATCTAGAGCCAAGGTTTACACCACCAAGTAGATAGCTCTGCGCAAACACACATTATTTATATATATATATATATATATATATATATATATATATATATATATATATATATATATATATAGGTCCACTTCGAAATCCAAAAGACTGAGTCCAAAATCTCAAAAGTTCAAAATAAAGAAAATTCAAAATACTGAATCTCATAATATTGAAAAAACACAGGACACCAGCACTTACTATATTCCAGCACAACTCCATACAGAAACATATTACACTCCACAGAAGAAAGTGGCAAACATACCATTATGTGCATCATGACTACCTGTTGTAACCTTAGTCATGTTCCCTTTTAATTTTCTACATTACAACATAACTCATCTTAGTGTAGTGAAGTGCAATCTCGGAGTTGATATATTTAAGTAGCAAGGGGTGTGGGGGTTGCAGCCCCCGCATGGGGATGCAGGGGGGTTTGCCTCCCTGCTTATAGTTGGAATAGAGTAATATGGTTTGTTTTTTGTTTCTGTATGTACTTGCGCTGGAGTATAGTAAGTGTCGGTGTCCTGTTTTTTTTTTATATGGGATTCGGTATTTTAAGTTTTCAGTATTTTGAACTTTCGAGATTTTGGACTCAGTGTTTTGAATTTCGAGATTTTGAGCTTTCAAGATTTCAAAGTGGACCCATATATATTTACATACACATGCACACATAATAGTTTTTCTTGGTTAATTATTAACTTTGGTTTAAAATTGTCAATTCATTTATTCATTTTAACTTAAATACTTTGGCTTAGTACATAACTGGTGTTTTTAATACTTAAGTTGGCTTACCTCTAATTAATGCAACAAATAGTATTATTTTCCATCTGCAATTTAGAATTTCTTTATACTCTGTTTCTAAGTCATAGTGAAATTACTTGGTACCCTTGACACAGACAGCAGCTTCTTAGCAAACCACAGTCTTAGCCTTTGCATTAACTGATGAGGGCATGTACTGCAATGTGTTTTGTAAACTAAAAAGGAATGGCTAATGTTTAACATTATTGAATGACTGCAACAGTCTGTGAGTTATGAGAGACAGGGCACATATAACTATGTTTCTACATTTTTGTTTTTACGTGTTTATCCTGTAAATGTGTTAACACTTATTTTTTGTCAGTTTTGTTTATAATTTATATTAATTGTTGTTATGATTTGCATGTAAGCTTAGACTGGAGGTTTTCTCTATGGGCCTCCACTAAAAATGGGCACTATCCCAGTCGGACCATCCCTGTAAACAAATGTAAAATAAATAAATAAATAAATATAATAGGCAAAATCAGGTGAGTTCTATAAAATCAAGACAGTTGAGAAAGTTGGTGGTGTTCAGGGGGGTGGGTACCATACACATATATGGCTGAGCTCTGGCATAAAGCCAGGGAGAACACTTGACAACACTAGGAAGAAATTTGACTGAATTACTTCCACTTATTTAAAAATAAATAGAGCAACAGGTCTAGCATCACAACACACTTTCTGAACAACCAGAAGAAAGAAACATTGTTTGTCATAACCTGACTGACTGTAAGGATGTGTGATTTACAAGGTATGGGACTTTTGTCTAATAACATTTTTGAATGTGTGCATGTGTTTGGGAGAGTGACTGTGGTGCCTCTACTCATGGGATGCATGGGACACCAGTGATGACTACCTCAGGAAAGTGCTGATTTGTACTTATGGTTATTACCAGAGAGTCATAGATATGTAAATTAGCCAAATAAAGAGGTATTTCCTCACTGCAGCTGATGTGACTCTGAACTGCGTTTTCTGTAATACCGACTCTGAACTGCGTTTTCTGTAATAGCAGAAACATCCCTTTTTGGCTACAGTTCTTGCTGCCCACTGTGGGGTTCTTTTTGAATCCCAGATGGAGTCTAACAGTATGTCAGCACCGTGGTGTGAAGGGATGAACCTCCTGACTTCAACACTGGCATTTGATGTGCTGGCAAAGTAGGATGGGAGGCAGATGCTGGGGATGCACAGAGAGTAAGTTGAGCTAAAGAATATTAGCAGTGAGAATTGTCTGAACCATCATGAAGTCAGGATGATACGCCAGCATATCTGCATTGCACATCCATTTCTAGAGAGTAATTGGGTGCCTACGGATATCCTTGTTATGGAAAAACAGAAAACAGTCATTGGCAGCAATATGACACTGCACTAGGAGTGCAGTTCTCCTGTATGGTCCTGACCATCTGTGGTTCAGTGCAAGTGAGAGGGAGGTAATACATGTCCTGTAGACCCAGTGGACAATGAGAGGGCCAGGTGGCTGTGGATGGTCAACTGTGGGATGCAAAAAAATGCAATATTTTAGCAGTAATAGGTTTTGCATAAAACTGTATATTTCCCACTAATAACTAAGTGAACATAGCACTTTCCTTGACATATCTGGCAAAAATAAAGTTGTTACAAGCATCAGCAAAGCAGGTAACCAACTGACTCATAAAACTCATCAATGGCTTTTTAAATTATGTCAGTCTTTCACTTTGCCTTGTTCTAGGTTGTGAACACCACGCATCAACCAGTCTAATCAGAAATGTAATGTGTCATTATGTTATTTTTCAAGACTTGGTCTACATTTTCTTTGTTTTAAGGCTCAAACATTCCTATGAAGAGATAATGCATAGTTTTGCATACTAAAATCAGATCTCCTCAGCTCTGTATTTCTCAGAGAACAGTCCCAGCTTTGAAGGCCTTTCTTCATATATTGGTGTCTTCACATAACAAATCATCTTTCTAAAGATTTTTTATATAGCTTCTATTTTTTTCTTTTGCCCTTCCAGAATCCTGTTAATACAGGGCCATTTTTCCATATCAGTGTTTTGTTGCGTAAGCAAGCTTTCACATTTTATTTCTCATATAAATTCTCCTTAGTTTTCAACATTGGTTATATATGGTAAGTTAGTTTGTCTGCAGAGTCAAGCTTGAATATATGTTCATGTCTTGATTTATTAGAAATTATTGGCATAATATTCCCTCTGAGTTTCTACTTTATTAAATATATGCCATTTTAATTGGTTATTATAACCCCTTCTCCCAAAGTCTTTACCACATCTCAAGATAATCTAGCAAAATCATGCACTTTGGTAATACACTTTGATATATATACAAAACTGAACTATCATAATAATTTCCTGATATGGCAGCATGAGATTATAATATAAAAATGCATTCTTTTTAATAAGGTATGTGTAAAGTTATTTCTGAACACTGTGTCACATTTATTGAAATGTGCAGAATCTAAAAATGTAATAGTAAAATCATTTTTGAGTATTGTAAAATGTAAAAAGCTAGGGATTATGAATATATCTATTGAAGTCATATAATAAAAAAATCAGCACTCATCCATAAAACTAAAAATCAAAAAGTCATCTATAAAATGAGGTAACATCCTACAAATTGTTATAACTGGACTGAAAAATGAAAAATTTCTCCCACATTACTAACAAAGGAGTTTTATTACTGGAGGCCATAGAGATCTCCATGGCTGTACTGTTTAATTGTCTATAAATAAAATCTTCATAAAGAAATGTATTGCTTTATAGTACACCTTTAGTCAAACCCTGTGTTTGGAAACACTGCTTTGCTTTCCCAGTACTAACCTTAATCGCATTATGTTCTACCACTGCATGAAGAACATCTAGTTAATTCTAGGTCCTGTGAGAGGTCAGAAATGTTCAAACATCTGACGGACATTGACTGCTGCTCACATTTACAATATAGACACCATGCATGAAATCTGCCTGCAGAACTACTCTGCTCTCTTCTGGCCTTATTTTCAGTGTCCAGTCCATTTTCACACCCATATCAAAGTCAAACAATGCATCTTGTTTCCTTCATTCATTTCCCAAAGCCCCAAAACTATATTTATGCTTACAATTGTTTTATGCAGCAATAATAAATTAGTAATTAGAACTGAAAATATGCTGGTGAAAGATGCACTCAATCTGTTTTTATAATTATCTGTTATTATAGACAATAACCTTTTACCATTGCAGAACCAAGCCTCACAGTTCACCTGGATGTATGCATGGTTTGTAGTCCAATCTGTAACTGACATACATACATGCATGCATGTTTCATAAAAGTGTAAATGGATTTCAGTGACTGGACAGCTCATTGTGCTGTAAAGAGGTATGGGGGTCAGTGCTTGTACTGTCGCACTCTGTTTCTCTCTGATAGGGCAAATTGTGAAGACGTCTCATGCTAATTGGCAAAGACAACTCCTAATTAACATGAGATACTTTTATCTACTTCTGCTCCAGGTGTGACTGCATGAATTAGTGAATCATTCCATCAGTACAAATATAAGTCAGGGAGGTGTATACATACAGGTATCTCTGTGCACCATATTTTCTTTCATGAGTCTCTACAATATTTAGTGAATGTCCAGTCTGTAGATTGCTGCCTTCATTGCCAGGTCTTTAGAGGTGAAGTCTCACAACTGCTGACTTTGTGTTACATGTTCTCCCTAGAGGGCCAGAAGCTGTACAACATGTAGCTTGATTTGACTGTTGTAATAAAACTTGGAAGGGGTTGTTACAGACGTGTATGAATGCACATCTGCCCTAATGCCGCCTAGTGTCCACGTTCCACTCTGAGGATCACAGAAAGATCAGTGCACGCATTGAGCACCAAATCTTGACAACACTGTGAACTTGGCACAAAAAAATAAGTAAACGTTAGAAAAAAAGTAAATGATAAATAAATCTCATCACAGAGCGCCCCAGTGAACAAAATGCTTCTCAGTATTGTAAACAGTTTATTTCAGTTAGTGCATAAAAGGTTTAGCCATCTGTGGATTAAAACTGATGTGGGTAGCGTCTATTATATAGCTCTGAAGAGAAATTATTTAATAAGCACTAAGCTCATATGGGGACTCCCTCCTTGATGTATTCCATATGCCAGTTTTCCATATGATTGCAACCAGCAGACTGAATTTGTGGCCAATTTGGCATCATATGTACTGGCAGAGAAATATTCCTGATTGCCATTTTTTATAAGATGATAAAAACTCTGAATGGGTTACAGCCCCATCTTGGCTAAACTATTAAAACTATCTCTAGTATGGTATTTAATTCACACAAGGCAGCAGTAGGTCACGCTGGAATTGCACAGGGACAAAACATCTTACATTAATAGTATTTAGTTTGACATACGTCAGAAGGCGCACACACATACTTTCACAAACATCACTTCTTGTTACTTTCTTGAGTACATCCTAGAAGAATGACCTTCCGAAAAGTAAAGTGGGGCAAATGTATTTCACAGACTAAGGCACAAGTGCCTTGTGAGACTCCATTCAAGGGGAAGTCATATGCCACATTGGTTTGCACAGCTTGGCATTTCTCTGCCAAAAAAGCAAAAAGAAAAAGCATCTGATTGACTCCGAGTTCATTTCATGTTGCCACCAAACTTAATATAAAACTAGGTTCATGAATCAGGAAGGGAAATGGGAACACTAGGTATTATATGAAAAAGGAAGATGCACTAATTCACTGCCAGTTCACATTTTTGAAGCATGTCCTTGTAAACATGCCCTGTACTAAATACCCGTGAGGATATAAATAATGAAAAGGAGACCGATACAAGGATACAGTCCCATTCACAAGCCTTATTCTGCTTGCAAAGAGCATTCATTGTGATTTCATGTGCTGACACGGCACTGGTGATCCAGGCACCCTTATTGAATGTAAGTAAACTGGAAAAAAAGGCATAAAAAAAAGAAAAAAGTGATATTTTAGTGCAGACACGTCATCCCTGTTTAATTACAGTTCTGACAAATGAAGGGTGGAATTCAATCTACTGGAATCCAATCTTCACCTCTGCAGGAGAAAAAATGTATTCCTTATAATCCAAGTAGCCCTACTTGTCTGGTGCCTGATCTCAGTTTCTGCACAGATTAAAAAAAAAAAAAAAAAACTACATCTGCTAGTCGTTTGGCCCTCCCCCATTCCTCAATGAAGAGATGTATACAGATACTGAGAAAACATATGAGTTGCATTATAGCTGTTCCACTCTCTGCTGCATTCTAATTGTCATCCAAATATAAACACATACTGGGAATTGTTGATAAAAATGCAAAAATTCCTTTTCTCTTGCTTTAGGTGACAATGTGTCCTTTTAACAATGGTTACAGCAGTGCAAGTTCTTTATTTGCATCATAGATCCTCAGAGAGATTTGCTCGAGTACAGAGCATGTTCCTAATGTTACTTTGTTAGATATGAACAGAGTACTTTTTTCACCTGGGATTACCCCACCATTACGATAAAAGTAAATCAGTTGATAACTAAAGCCCATACTGTCAGGCAGTTAATTGACTTTCTTCTAAAAGATGGATTGGAGTACACTGTGTCATTGGAACACCAATGTCCATATTTTATATGACAGAGGCAGGCATGCAGATGTACATACATGGTTTCCTCATAATATCAGACTTTCAATAAATAAATGAGCAGTCTGAACTGCCGAATGTTCGAACTGTCGAACCTTCAGAAATTCAAACACGTTTGACTGAAATAAGTGGGGTGAAAGTGTATGCAGATTAGGGTTAGGATAACGATTAGGTAGGGGTATAACTTTAGTTTATGTGTGTGTGTGTGTGTGTGACTGTGTGTATGGGTTTAGTATTATGGATGGGTCTTGGTGTAAAGACTGCAAAGGAAGTTGATTTCTTTTGCAAACTTTTGCAGGTTAGGAGTTTAGGGTTTTTGGTAATATAAATGTTTAACTTATTTTTGCTGATAGGTTGCATTTTGTATTACATAAGTTCAGTCATTTATTAAAGAGCCTTATCTATATAAATATAGATAGAGAGAGATGGGTATGTGACATTTGATCAGTAATACATTTCATCCAAAATAAAGTGTCACAATTGATCTAAAACACATTTCATCATAAACACAAATGACTGAAACATGTTTGGTTAAAAAATGTGTAAAAGGATATAGAAAAGCACTGCTGATGTGGTTTTTGGATCATAGGAATTACAATGCAAATTAGTGTTGATCAGAATGTGTACGGTGCCAATGCCCACTGGTACGTTGTACCTCTGTTATCAGACGTTTGGGTCGACATGTCAGCAGTGTTTTATCTCATTTCTCCACAGTTATGTGACTGTGGCATTAGTCTATTTCAGTATGGGGGTGGAGGCAAAGTCCCCCACCTGGGAAATAAGTTTTGGAGGAGTATTTGCTGCTGGTTTCATTTCTCGAATGGACCCCATTCCTAAGTCAAAGTATGATTAAAGTTCATTAAATTAGTATTATTTTAATCTCCGATGACAGCTGAAAGTGCTCTTTGCAGCACCCGCTATGTGCCCAGAACTCACTGACTCTGCAGTGCTTACAGAGTTACATGTATTGGCAGCATATCTAAATAAGGCTATCAATTCTGTTTTATGATTGAAACTGTCTGGGTAGCTATCCTTCCACACTGCCCTCATTCCTGCCTGCAAATCCTGGTATTTTATGACATTGTGTCTCTCTGTACGTAAGATACTATAATCACTGGCTGTGATCAGCGATCGATACCGCTTTTGTACTCTTTTTCCTGGACTACTATATCCGTTTTTTTTTTTTTGCATCTATTTTTTGGACCGTCAGAAATGGGCGATCCCATATGATATAAACTTCATCATTCTCTGTATAACGCTTTTTAGCTCATGTTTCCAATTCATCTCAGTTACTTCAATATTGTAATGTTTGTGCATATTCCCCAGTTCAGCTGTCTTACCACATTATGCCTTTCAGTAAACAGCCCTCTGTCATTAGTGTATCACACCCAGCAACTAAATGCATGACTCTTTCCAGCTATTCAACAGACTTTGTACACCAACATGTACATAGTCCACTGTCCTGGGCCACTAATATTAAGCATTCATCTCTCCTTAACTATTCCTGCATCATGCCCTGATTGACATGAGGTTGTTCCAGAAGTTTTGTTTACTTGCAACTAAATTTATGCCTTTTCCACATTTCTTGCCTTCTAATCAGACCCTTCTCTATATATTCTTTCTTTTGGTGTTTGGCACATTCAGTTGCTGCCTGATTTTCATCTGCTTCCGGTTTGGTGTGCATTCCTGCTTGACACTGATGTGCCTTTGCTAAACTAAGCAGGAAAGTCATTTTGGGTTTGTTTGGATCTGATGAGGTCAGAAGATATGTATGCAGTCCTACAATTGTAGATCTATACATGTAATCAGTTTTAAAGATGCCCACCCCTCCTCCTGAATGAGGGGATATATCATCTTGATATGGACTGATTTTTATTTATCATTTGATAAGTGTGAATCATTTTTCTTGTTTTCCTGTCCAACTGTTACCCCAAAGCTGTAACTTAGAACAGGAAGAGCAAATTGGCTTATAGCTTGGACTTTGTTCCTATATGTCAGGGCTGTTTTTAGTATCAGTTTTAGTCTTCTAAAATATTCTTTACTGAGTTTTGTTCACATTTGTTCATGTTTTATTGCCCATCCTTTATCAGTTCCCAGCTATTTATACACTCCCTCCTGCTCACATTCCTTTATATCGCATTCCTACCCCAGACTGATATTTACTTGGTGCTTTAGCTTTTCTGGTTTGAATATTGTTTTTGCAGATTTATCAAGAGCAAGTGACATTTTTATATTATCTGAGAAAGTTTTGGCTACTTAAAGTTGTGCTTTTAGCTCCTTACCTGATGAACTATACAATTTTAAATCATCCACAAAAAATGAGAAGTCATTATATGTTGTTGTCTGGGAGCCAAATTGTAACCATAACCTAATCTGTTATCAGACAGCTTAATGGGTTAAGGGCAAGACAAAAGAGCAGCAGTGACAGAGTCACCCTGGAATATCCTCCTTTGAAATTTTATGCCTGGGATAATAATTTATCCTTTATCATGGCTTAGCTGCAAAGTGGTCTGCTACTGTTTCATGGTCACTGAAATGTAATTGATCAATGTAGGGTGTATTTTATCATCTGTAAGCACTCCTTTATCCATGAATGTGAGATGCTGTTAAATGCTTTTTTTATAATCTATCCATGCCATACTTAGATTTTTTCCCCTTTTTATGATTCTCCATTATGACTTTATTTAACAGCAAATGATCCTTTGTTGCATATGACTTTCTTCTGATACCCTTTTGTTATGTTGCCATGACAATGTTTTCTTCTAAATGACCATCTTCTTCTTCTTTCGGCTTTTTCCCAGTTAGGGGTCGCCACAGCGGATCACCTGTCCGCTCATGATTGGCAGTGGAGTTTCACAGTGTCGAGTTGCCAGCCCGGTGCCCAACCTTCCACAGAAGGCACACACACGTACACACTCACATCTAGGGCCAATTTAGAGTGTCCAGTCCAACTACAGCATGTCTTTGGGATGTGGGAGGAAACCCACGCGACCACAAGGAGGACATGCAGACTCCGCACAGAAGGCTCCCCAGCCATGGATCAAACCGGAGAACCTCTTTTCTAAATGACTATAAACGATACAATTTATACATCGTCAGAAGGCAAGTTATTGGACTTTGCTCTTGTAACAAAGGAGGTACTGCCAGCACAGCTAGCGGGAATTTTGTAAATAATTATATGTCATTTGTGAATATCAACATGATTCATTTAAGATGTTTGTGTTACAAATGTATGAGAGCTGTATGTCATATAGGATGGTTTGTACAGACAAGTGTGCTGAAGATGTATTTTACAAAGTGCTGTTTGAAATGTATCATAGAGTGTACCCTGCTGGAATAGAACAAAAATGTGTATGCACTATAGTAACTGTTTAAATGTATATATTTTAATAAGAGAAGCTGGAATGCTGGAGGTTAACTTGCAAAACTTCAGAAAAATAGCTGAAATTAAATTACTTTTAGGCTAGGCCATAAAAACGATGCTGTCTTTCAATTTCAGTACAAGAAGGAGACACAATGTCTAAAACTAAGGAGCTTTCTGCATTGTCTTGGAAGTGTTTTATTGTTGTATGATTTCCACCATTTGCCAGAGATTTGAGGAAAAGCTGCTGTTTGTGTATTTTCACAGGTAGATGCTAAATACTGCCTGATTCCAGTAGTGGGGGTTTTCAATAGAGATAGAGTCGTATGACAAGAAATTATGCCATTCTGCAAGCTTTCCCAGCAGTAATATTTGAGATATTAATTTGAGAACTCTCTGAGAGAGACTCAACATTCTGTAGTCTGTCTTGGACCTGACCAGAAGACCCATTCACCACACATTTGCCTTGCTCTGAGTAAATAAGTCTAGGGAATAGTATTCTTCTTCTTCTTTCAGCTTTTCCCAGTTAGGGATCGCCACAGCGGATCACCTGTCCGCTCATGATTGGCAGTGGAGTCTTATGGTGTCGAGTTGCCAGCCCGACACCCAACCTTCCACAGAAGGCACAAGTCTAGGGAATAGTATAATTCTCTTAAGTATAGTTAGGAATATAGCAAAGCTTAGCTTAGATGTTTTTTCTTTATTTATTTGAGACTGTCCTGCAATGTTGTTTTAAATGTGTACTGTGATTTTGAACTTGGACGTCACTGTGTATATTTAGTATTGTCTTATTTTATTATTTATTATTAAGTATATTTAAACATTTCATTGTGGATGATCTGTCTAGAGATATTTAAGTTCTAAGAGTACTTGCCTATTTATTTGGTGACATTGTGAGACACTCCTAATAGCCTTGCTCTTGGTCAAACTACCATATCTGTTGACAGTAACATTACACAGTAAGATTGGACACCCTTTGTTAAGGGCCTTAAAGTAGATGATAAGGAGTGGCAGGGGGCAGTGATAACTACCTTACAAGCTGGGCAAAAGGGGGCATAGCTAGTAAACCTGTGCCAGCCTTTCCCAGGGGGGTGTGTGTGTGTGTGTGTGTGTGTGTGTGTGTGTGTGTGTGTGTGTGTGCTCACACGTGCACGTGTAAATCAAACCTTAAAGTGTGTGTGTGTGTGTGTGAGCTACTTGGGCAGGGACATGAAGCACTGGTTGGATAGAGAGGGTGCTATAGGTCTTGGCCACTTAGCTGAGATCACAACTCTATAGCTCTGCCAGTTAGGAGTCTTACTGTAGATGTGGAGAAAGAGAGAGAAACCAGCCTCAGACTGACTGTGGTCTCTGTGTGCTCTTAAGGGTACTTGCACTTGATGCAGGAGCTGCATCTGAAAATACTGTGTGTGTACCTTTCATCCTCTTAGTGTATGTCCCCTACTAGTGCCAGTGGTGAGGATTGAGGCTGCTTAATTACTGGTCCAGCGGTGGGGTATCACAGTTCCTTTTGTAGTTTTAGATGCAATGTGACTCAACTAACTGTGTTTCAGAGTAAGTGTGTATTAAATTAAATTTTTATATAGTTTGCATTTAGATGTACTCACATAACTATATACATACATATAAAGATTGCAGTAAACAATGTCCTGAAGTGGAAACAGCTAACAGTGAAAAAGGAAGTGATGTCATAAGTATCTTGAAGAGATAATAGAGTGTTTATTTCAGGTATTATTTGGTTGCTATTATTCAGGCCAGACAGACACACATATATGCACACACAAACACACACACAAATATACATATATGGGATTACATTTCACTTCATCACCAATGCACTACATTGGTATACACTATGTTTGGCGGGGGCAAGTCCCCGTACATCCCACCCCATGTGGAGAGCTATGCCCCCCACATGCTAATTATACATGCTAAGTCAAACATATAAAGCAGTGGGTAAAAGGAAAAAATACCAATCCCCACTGTGTAGGAATCTCCTCAAACAAATACTGGCATCCTGCAATGAACAGGCACTTTTGATAACACAAGCTTCTTTCCTGTTTGTTTGATGTACCGAATGGATGCTGAAATGTACTGAACCCCTCTCTCTGTCTCTGTGTGTGTGTGTGTGTGTGTGTGTGTGTGTGTGTGTGTGTGTGTGTGTGTGTGTGTATATATATATATATATATATATGGGTCTAGGACTATTCACTGAAAACACATTTCACTGAAAGTCAAATGACTGTCCACAATTCACTGAAACACATTTCACTGAAAGTTATATATGGACTTTTCCCCACTGTAGTCCGACCCTGGAGTTAGAATATATAGTAAGGGGGTGTGGGGGGGGGGCGTAGACCCCCACATAGTTTGGATATATATTAATTTTACAAAAGAGTAATTTATTGAAATTGCAAGTATCCATGTGTATAGTTCAAAATATTTAAAACAGGTGGGGGGCCTTGCCCCCCACACCCCCCAATGTGGGTGGTGGTGCCTCCCCTTACTATATATTCTCCTGGTCGCACTACAGTGGGGAAAAGGCCATATATAACTTTCAGTGAATTGAGCTTTCAGTGAATTGTGCACAGTCAAATGTGTTTCAGTGAAATGTGCTTTCAGTGAATAGTCCTAGACCCCATATATATATATATATATATATATATATATATATATATATATGTGTGTGTGTGTGTGTGTGTGTATGTGAAAATAATTCCCCTCAGATTAAATGAAGAGCTCAAATTCATTTAATGTGAATACGTTTGACATGAAAAATGTTGAAAAAAATGACTAAAACAAACAGCATTGACAGAATTAGTATTATAGTACTGAAGGGTACATCCCCTTCCCCACTGTAATGCAATCTCAGAGTTGTCATATTTGATTATAAAGGGTTAAATATGCTTTATTTCTGTTGATGTACTTTGTTTTGAAATGTTTTGACATTTTTCATATTGATCATATTCACATTAATTAGAGCCACACACACGCACGCATGCACACACATACATACATACGCACGCATGCATTTTACTGACTGGGAGTGAAACATGGAACATCACACACAGTCACTTACACTGACATACCATGTGCCTTAATGGTTCGCTGCACCACCGCACTTTGTAGGTGAACAGATGGCCTTTATGTCTGGTGACTTGTCTATCACTCTCAGTGCAGGTTCTACCTTTGATGACAACTCTCAGAAAATGTTGGCCATGTGTCATTTCACTAAAGTTTCTTAAAGTCAGTGTCATTGTCTACCCAGGAGACAGTGATCTGACACACAGTCAGACCTTCATAGTTCACCTTGTTTGTCTTGGTTCAGATTCCTGGCAGACTGATCAGCTGAAATGATAATATTTCTGTGAAGTTTTACAGAGCTTTCTTTTCTTCTTGATTCAGGGCTTAGTAACTCAGACTTGTAAAACTTAGAAGGCATTTTCATCTGAATTAATAAGACTATAACACGATAGCTACAGAGGATGTATGATTTCTTCACACTCTGGAACTGGTGTTTCATCTTACATTTGAATTTCTTGGTCTGGGCACTCTGAGATCCATTTCAGTGTGTCTACAAAATCTGGTCAGCCAGCACTAACCTGGTCAAATCTAAGGCTTTCATATTGCATTGAACAGTGCCTTGATGCCAGTATTGAAGTATCGACTTCTTAAATGCAGTGCTAACAGTAGCGAGGACTTGGTAATTTTGCTTAGAAAATGACTTTTAAAGATATATACTTGGAAATGCATTTATTTACTCTTCACAAGATGTCTAAAATCAATACAAATCATACCACAGATGCAAAAAAAAAAAAAATATATATATATATATATATATATATATATATATATATATAGCTAATTAGAAGCTTGTGATACATAAATGTGACTTACTTCATACATTTTTGGAGGAAACTTAATTATTTCTTAAAGGCAATATAGTCAGATAATTTCACAGTATCAGAAGATAGTTTTGGATCAACATCAATTTTTGTGGACAAAAAGTCATAAGGAAAAAGAAAACAAGTCAACCTCTACAATTGTCAGAATTTCTGCAACTGTTGAGAAAAGTCATAAAAAGACAAAGGCAAAATAAATAAAATCTGCAAAGGAAAGAAAGGTCACAAACACATGGACTAAAGTACTATGCTTTGTAGAACAACAGGACTCTCATTAAAAAGAAATGCATCTTGTGTAAAACTGTAGATATTTCTTAGTGTGTGTGCATGTAAAATTATATATATATATATATATATATATATATATATATATATATATATATATATTATTTAGGTTACAGTATGAAATTTAACCTAAGGTTTGCATAAAAATATCACATTACACGAAGTTTAAATAATGGTTAGTCTTATTATCTGTGTATGAATAATTGTAAGTAATCAGTAAATAGTTAAAATTATCTAATTGGATGGTTGGCCCCAATAACTGTGTTGATAAAAACAAAGTCCATTAAGGTAAAAATACAGACAAAAGGGTCAAATTATGACAAAATAAAATGCAGTAGAATCAAAACTAAAAGAAGGGGTGCGGTCAGGATGCCAAGCAACTAGCAGCAGACAAATCTTGCTCTGCCTCTTTTAAGTTATTCTTACAGGAGTATTTAGTTTAATGATGAAAAATTAAGTGTATAACTATATCTAGCTACTTAGTAATAGTTTTTGGTCAAAACTAAGAAGAAAAACTGAGTTTTTAAGTTGTGTCTTATATTTTAATCCTGTCAGAAGTTATCTTAAGTTTGATTCAGACATGAGTCACTCCAAAGCTTCTCTTCAAAACTATGATTAAAAGGAGCTCCTGTCCATCATCACACATATCCAGGACAAGTTGGAGAGTAAAATAGACATTATAAAACAGGAACAACTAGACCTACTTAATAATGTGATTAAGAGACATTCAGATCATCTTTGGCTGCTCCTAAAACAAGTAAGAATAATTATTTTAAATCAGTTATAGTAAGATTTATTTCATCATATGACAAGGAACTAGTTTTAAAAACAGAGTTGGCAAAAGCTCCAATTAAGATAAAATATAATGTCATTCGCTTTGACAATGATTTTTCACCTTTGGTTATAGCAAAAAGAAACTTTTTTTACCATTAATAAAAGAACTTAAAAAGTCACAAATAAAAACACACTTGCTATTTCCAGCCAGACTAAAAATATTCCTACAAGATGGCACTAAAATATTTGAGGATTTGGACACATCTCTTACATTTATAAAAGCCCAAAACATTCTTGATAAACTAGAGGAAATGGACTGGGCTAGTGCTAGCCTTAAACGAATGGCAGAAAATAGAAATTGGAAATCTGTGGAGAAAAAGAAAAAAATAAAGAAATAAAGAGAAAAAAACAGAATGGAATAAAGAAAAGAGAGAAAAGACTGTTCCATATATATTTGCCTCAAACTGGACTATAATATTTTCTCTGAAATCTGCTGATCATATATCTATGTAAGTGCATTTATTCATTCATTTACAGTTGCTCAATTTGAATTCATAATATAAATATTAATATATGACATATAGATTACCAGTTTCAAATTTATATGTAATAGTGTGAAATACTCACATATGAATAACATTAGTACACTTACCATACATATTATAAGTATTAGATCTATCTATGGTGTTTATATATACAGACATAAAGGCTATTAGTGGTCAGTACAAATTATACTGTTCAATAGTATTCCTGTAGAGAATACACTGATATTGGTTTGTGCATCTTTATAGAGTTACAGCAGCATTTTTGATTCATGCACATTTTAATATGACTGTATGGAAAGGGAGGGGAGGGAAAAAAAAGAAAAGAAGTTGTTTGCAAGTTACATTTCTGTGCTTGATATACGTTTGGTATGCAACAGGCTTTGCCTCTGTTTTGAAGAGATGAGCCATTGCATCCTGAGAGACAATTAGATCATCTTATTGTGTTCAGTGTTTGAAAAAAAGAAAAAAAAATGTAAAGAACATTTGTGTTTCTATTAAGCAGAGTTTTTGATTCTTCAGAATTGCGAACATGAGGGCAAAGCTGCCGAGTTTTACACATGCATACATCCAAGACTGCGCGCGCTCTTATAAAGCAACTTAAAGCTGCAAAATTCGCTTACCAGGTTCCCGCTCTGCAATTAAAGCTTTCTCCGCATCATCAAAGACTCGTGAGGAAGCAGCACGAACACCCATTGCTGAATCAAGCTATTGTAAACTCAAATATGCGACTGAAGCAAAGAAAATCTTTGAACTTTGAACTGCAAGTCGCATAATGCAAATGGAATGTTTAAACACGATGTATAACAACAAAAGGGTTTAATGTGAACCTGAAAGTTTCATAGTAATTCAAGCACAAATAAAATTAACACTACATAACAAATCTGAACAATGTTATCCTTATAACTAAGCAGTATCATTACTTTAAAAATAACGTTATAATAGTTTAGATACTCATGAATGTCACTAAACATTACAATTCTAATTAAACTAAACATACTAAGAAATGATATTAGAAGTTAACTGAACTCAAGTAAATAAATCCCAGAACATATTTTTAGATAAATAAATGATTTCCCTCTTTTTTTTTTTGTTTTTCTTCTTCTCCTCTCTCATGTTTCTCTTTCCCCTCTCTAAATCTAATATAACTACATATGAAACCCATGAATAGTCCCATAGTTTATAATGCTGTTAAAGATACAATATTGGTTTTAGAATGTGATGCATATATAACAATACTAGGAATTAGGTAAGGACGTAATAAAAGGGAAAGAGGGAGGGGTGGATGGGAAGGAATAATGAAAAGATGAGTAAAAGAGAGAGAGAAAGAAAGGAATTAAACACTTTATAATATTATAGTTGTTAGGGAATTATCACTTTTACAGTTTATAATACTTTAATGGTTGTTTTTTTTTTTCTTCTCTTAGCCAAATATATGGCAAGAAATATAACTATTACAATAGTTAATAATTAAAATTTTATTAGATGAACATACTATTAAATAACATTTGTTTCAATTGGTAAGTTAATAATAGGTGATGAGAATATTTATTATCTGAATATATATGTTTCTAGAATAATTTTAGTGGTTGACAGAAGCTGATTAATTGCTGCTATCTGAATGAATGACAATGTGAGTGGTTTATCTACTCAAATTAGGAGTTATAAACTCCAGGGAGGATATGGGTGGATTTAATGTTTTACAGTTTTATAATCAATGTTTGTTTCTATTTTTTTCAGATGTTCACAGTAATAACAACATAAACAACATACAGTTTGATTTTTACTTGATGAAATGTTTTCTAGCAAAATGTATATACAAAATGGAAATGCTTTTTGATTTCTACATAAGTGCTTTATCATTAATGACTAGATTATACACACACAAACAATAATTAATGTTTCTTTTAAAAGGTATCTCAATCAATATTAATGGTCTTAATAATTCCTGTAAGAGAGGGAGTCTACTCAAATACATCAAATTACAAAAATCACATATTTTCTTACAAGAAACCCATTTAATAGCCGAAGACATAGATAGAGTAAACACTAGTCAAATTACTATATTATCAAGTTCAGAATACTATAAAAAAAAAGAGGAGTAGCCATTTTATGGAGTAAAACTATTCCTACACCCACTATATTAGAAGTTCACAAAGACGACAAAGATATGTTTTGTTCGTCACAATAGAAATAAATAAAAAAAATACACCATTATAAATTTATATTGGATTCCAGGTATAGGAACAAACACAGTAAAACAACATCTAAATAAAGCTGTTAGCATATCCAAAGGTAACATAATAGCAGGAGATTTCAATTGTATCTTGAATGATGCTGATACTAACATGACAGCCTCAGCCAAATTATTAAAAAATTATATTGAATTACATCATCTAAAGGATATAAATGGCTTTGCAAAACCAGATTCACTTCCTTATACTTTCTATTCACACAGACATAAAACCAATTCTAGAATAAATAGAATTCTAATTTCTAATGAACTAACAGACTACTTACTAAAACAAAAGTTATTTCATGCCCCCTATCAGATCATAATTCTATTACTTTTGATTTACTACCCAGAGAAACTCAAAATGTTTTGAATTAAAAGAATTTCGGCATATATTACTAAATTAAAAAAATTCAAAGAATTCCTATTACTAGAGATACAAGACTTTATCTCTTTAAATGATACTAAAGATATATCAGAAATGTACATCTGGGATGCTTTGAAAGCATATATGTATGGGAAAATGTGCATGTGGTACAACAATAAAAAGAAATCCTGGGATCAAGAATTGCTTGATATACAAGATAAATTAGATAAACTAAAAGTAAACTTAAAAGTAAACAAACAAATGAAAGAGATAAAGAGATCTTCACTTTAAATAATAAATATTTGGAAATATTAAATGATAAAACTATGATTAATTTAGAAAAATTTAAATGTATAAATTTGTCTACGAATCCTAGATCTCTAAATCTCTTGGCAAATAAAACTAAAATACTTAAGTTAAACCACATTAAATAGATATACTCCCCTAAAAAAAATGGTCTCTGACTTACAAAATATCTTAGCTGAATTCAAAGATTTTTTTCTTAAAATAAACCAGAATTCTGAGATATTAGATGCTACAGATGAAATAAAGGCATTCATAGCAAAACATATTAAAAATAGATTGTCAAATCAACACGTTAAAAATATAGACAAACCTATTTCTCTCATAGACATAAAAAAACAAATAAAACTCAAAGTAAATAAAGCACCAGGAAATGATGGCATTATCACAGAAATGTATAAAATTCTCCCAAAATCGCCAATAAGTTTGCTTCTTAAGGTTTTTAACATCTCACAAAATAATATCACTATACCACCATCATGGAAATACACTTTCATCTCACCAATTTTAAAATCCAACAAAGATTCCACCAAATGTTCATCTTATAAGCCAATTACTTTGATAAATACTGACTATAAAATGTTTATGTCCATTTATGCTGATAGACTAAAGCTTTTTTTTACCATCATTAGTAGAAGAAGACCAAACTGGTTTTATTATAAACAGAAATAATTATGATAATATAAAAAGAATCATCACTTTGATAGAATCTGCAAATAAATTAAAGACTTGCGTTAATAAGTCTAGACATAAACTGTGCCTTCGATTCAGTTAATTGTGATTATTTATGCTTTTAAAGGAACTAAATTTCTCAAGTAATTTTATAAATCTTATAACAAATTTATATGAAGGTAGTCTAGCCTATATTAAAATTGGCACATCAATTTCAGAAAAAATTCCAATAACTAAAGGAACTAAGCAAGGTTGTCCTTTATCCCCACTCTTATTCACACTTATTATGGAACCTTGGGCCAATCTAATCAGAGAAGATAAAAAAATAGAAGGTTTTAAATTAAACTTCACTATTTCTTCCAAGCTACAACTATTTTCAGATAATATATTAATAACATCAGGGGAAATGCTTCCACTATAACAGCAGTTTTAATAACATTAGGAATTTCCAAAAAAAAAGTTAGGATTAGCTTTTAATAATAATAAAACAAATATAATACCTATCTATCCAAAAGAAATGAAATTAAAACTAAAACATAGAAAACCTATACCGCAGAATAATCAATTGATATAACTGGGATTGGTAATTACAAATAATATTAAAGATAGCATTCAATTGAACTACAATAATTGCTTACTCAAAATAGAACATCTCAAATAAATGGAACAAAATAACATTTCTTATGGAAGAAATGCTTTCTGTTACAAAAATGATTATTCTCCCCAAAATATTTTACATTATACAATCAATATCATTACCTCCTTCAAAGATTTTAATAAAGAAATTTAACTCAATAACTCAAATTCCTATGGCATCCAAAAAACCAAGAATAGCTTTAACTCACCACACAATAGACTGGTCAAACAGAGGTATAAACTTTCCTAATCTGGAATCCTACGTAATGTCTTCTGTAATTAAATTGATATCTCTTTTGATAATAATTATTTCTCTAAACGGAAATCATATTTTACTCTTTTATCCTGGGATTCTAGCAATTCTTTGAATATCCAAAAATCATTAATAATAAATAATCCTTTCTTGTGGATCTTAAAAGATTATTTCTCTACACATTCATGTATATTACACAAATCAAATTATATTCTACTTCTCTTAAAAGTGTTTAGAAATTATATTTTTTAAATTTAACAAGTACAAAACCGGGTTATTCCTTCTTTTTCCTATTGCTATTACTCAGGGCCTTGTGATTTTGGTAGATCATAAAAAATGTTAACATTCAAGGAGAAAAACTTAGTATATTGGTCTCAAATGATAAATGATAAATTGAAATAATTTGAATATTTGAGAGATGAATTTGAAACAGATATTAATCTTTGGATATATCTACAAGAATGTAGACAATTTGTTTCAAATATATGGGATCTAATACCACCTGTCATAATACAGTGAACACCAAAACTGATAACATATTTGATTATAGCTACACGACATAAAGTTCCGAATAAAAACAAATTATCGCATATTTATAAAACAGTTAGCAATGATATAAACATACACCCTGGAAAATATTGGGATTATTTTAATTCTATTAACAAATATAGTCTCAATGAGCAAGATAAACAAAAAATACTAGAATCAGCTTACAAAACTACTCCATCCTTTAAAATGGAGACTTTACACTTGGAAATGTATGCATAGATCTTTTATTACGCCTTACAATTTGAGCAAGTTCAAAGAAAATAATGAAATATGTTGGAGATGTAAGAAAGTGTTAAAGTCTGATTGGTCACATATGTTTTATGACTGCATACTTTTAAAAAAATATTGGGCAGATATAATTTACTTTTTACAAGGGCTGTTCTCAGGTAATTTTATTTTATCTAAATCTTTAATTATATTTAACACACCCATTCATCAAAGTATTAAAACATTTAAATACCCTTTAATTTGGTCAATTCTGGCAGTAGCAAGGAGAATTATAACAATTAAATGGAAATCAGATACTTCCTCTTTTCAAGAATTTAAACAACTTCTTACTGAAGTCTGCAATCTAGTAATTCTGACCATTAAAACAAGATCTAACAGAAATACATATAAACTTAATATGTGGAAAAAATTAATTGATTTGCTAGAAAAATAAGGACTGTATCTATTGGTATTACATTACTTAATTAAATCTGTGAATGTCTCTGTAAATAGTTTGTTTATAATATATGTTAGTTAACGATTGTTAATATTCTATTTAAGTTATATGTGAATATTTATGCTTTCTTTATTAAATATCAATAACGTTGTGTTAAAAAAAAAGATACATTCAGATCAAATTATGTCCATTGAGGAAGCAGTTAATGACATAGATGGTAGACTGACTCTGAAAGTTAACTGATTTTTTTTTTTTTTTTTTCTTATTAAACAAAGTAGTACTTTATTTCTGGAAAACAATTGATGACTTGGAAAGTAGGTCCAAGAGGAATAACATCAGAATTTATGAAGTACCAGAGAAAGAGCAAGGTAACAACATGCTACAATTTGTAAACAACTGGATTCCAAAAATGTTTAAGCTCTTTATGTCTTATTATATTATGTTAGGTCTGAGTTGTGTTTTAAGATATCATGTATTGTTTCCTGCAGTGTAGGAGTGCGACAGACACTATCTATGGTTGAATTATATGAAGGCCAAGTTATAATTAATTAAGACATGCTAGAATATGAGATATATATATATATATATATATATAAAATTGTACATATATATGAACAGAAATATAGGTAGTTGATTACATAATTGAATACATTACTTGACCATCTGGAAGTGATTTTGCTATGTAACATATATTACTGAAATAATTTGGTATATAGGAAAGGGAGAAATATACATGTAATTGTATTCATGCATCATTTTTCTTATATTTCAAATTTCATCTAATAAACCATTTTCATTGGGGTATATTGAAGTAAAGGACACAGACCAGAATCTAACAGGTGTGCGAGTCCGAGAGTGGGCACCCCCCGGTGCACTGAAAGTGAGGGCCAGCAGGAGGGTGCACTGCAAGCCCATCTCACCCATCCTGTCGTGGAGGTGGAGCATGAGCCTATCTGTTGGGACCCAAAAGATGGTGAACTATGCCTGGGCAGGGCAAAGCCAGAAGAAACTCTGGTGGAGGTCTGCAGTGGTCCTGACATACAAATCTGTCATCTGACCTGGGTATAGGGGTGAAAGACTAATCAAACCATCTAGTAGCTGGTTCCCTCCGAAGTTTCCCTCAGGATAGATGGCACTCAGCAGATGTAGTTTTATCTGGTAAAGTGAATGATTAGAAGTCTTGAGGCTGAAAGGATCTCAACCTATTCTCAGACTTTAAATGGGTAAGAAGCCCAACTCGCTGGCTTGGACCCAGGTATGGAATGCAAGTGCCCAGTGGCCCTCTTTTGGTAGGAGCTGGTGCTACAGGATGAACTAAATGCTGGGTTAAGGCCTTAATCACATACTATGCCATGATGACATCATTCTTTGCTGTACATAAATGTCCTCATATGAAATTATTTATTACAATGGTATTATATACATGGGGAGAAAATGAATTTTGTGCAACAACTTTATGAGACTTTTAGAGGCAAAGTAAATGTCTGTATAAAGAGATAGAAATAGATTACTATTTGAAAAGGAAAAAAAGTTGCATAAATATTAAAAAGTGTATAATTGTTTACTGTTTTGAATACAATCAATTACCTTTTAACTGGAAATTACATAGTTATTACTATACAAAAATATTGATATATTATAATTGCTTGGGAATTTGATTTACTCTTAATATCTCATTTAGATTATTAGATAATTAATATTGTTTAAATTTAAATATTACAATAAAAATCAAAATTTGATTCTGAAAAGTAGATGGTTAGTAGATTAGTTGTTAGTAGGAGATGATTCCATACACTGTTTGACGTTTAGACAATAGGTTAATTTTAATGGCAGCAGTAATAAGATTTGGATTGAGAGTGGTTTGTATGATTACTTTATCAAACCAGGAATATTTTATTCCATGGTAGGAACTGTAAACAGTATTATAATTAGTTTAATAGGTATGTTTGTGATTTTGTCCATAACAAAATATGTCAATTATAAATTTTCTCATATATCTTATTTTGGTTTAGAGATGTGTTATGTTTAAGATGTTAATGTATGAATGTCTTTCATTGAACATCAATAGTCTTAACAATCCCACCAACAGAGGTAACTTACTTAAATATATTGAAATTAACAAAGCTAATATAGTATTTTTACAAGAGAGACATTTTTTGAAAAAAGATACAACTAAGTTGTTATTTACAAACTATTCAGTTCTAGCAGATTTATGTTATTGTTCCAAAAGAGGAAGCACTCTTATGCTTTGGAAAAAATCTACCTCATTTACTAAAGTCATAGATGCTTACTCTGATAAAAATGGTATGATGAATTAACAAGAAATATTATACATTTGCAAATGTTTATTGGATACCGGGAACTGGTTCTAAAATAGCAAAATTAGACATTATAACTCTAAATGCAAAAAGAGAAATTTTATTAGTTGGAGATTTTAATTTTATACTTTCAGAAAGAGATACAATTGAAGAAAAAACCCTAGGTTATCAGCCTATGCTAAACAATTGAATTATCTCACAAACACAATGGATTTAAAAGATACTTAGGATTTAAAATTGGCAAGTTCCCTTAGATGTACTTACTATTCATTCAGATTTGGTAAGCAAACAAATATAAAGTTTTTGCAGCTAATGAATTATAATCTAAAATTGATGAAATATCAGTAATTTCCTGCCAGTTGTCTGATCATAATGTTATAACTTTTAATCTTAACATAAAATCTTGATATCTGTTTTTTGGCAGATAATTCCAGTTTATATTGAAAAGATTAAAGGATATCAGGAGTGTTTTTTAAAGGAATTAAATATGTTTATAGAGTTTAATAATAATGGCAGAGTTTCTGTTGTTATTCTAAGGGATTCATTAAAAGCATATTTATATGGCAGAATTAAGACTTGGTATCTATACAAAAAACAGGAATTGTATAAAGAATTGATTCTACTACAATCAAAAATTGTTAAATTAAATGCAAGTCCTAATGTTAAGACTATAGAAATATTAAATCACAAAGTGTCAGTTTGGAAAAGCTTAAATTAGAATCATATTCTATCAATCCTAAAAATGTACACAAGACTAGCTATTAGAGCTAAAAGATTAATATAAATCATATTAGTGAGATTACATAGAAAATTAATAATATTTATATAAAAGTAACAGATATAGAAGACACCTTGTAATCTTTTCAAAATCATTATGAATTAATTAATAACAGTAAATCATCCCTAGAACACAGCAGTGATTTAACATACAGCTTTTTAAAGGAGAATGTAAAACAGGTTAACAAAAGAGCAAAGTATTAGACCAGATAACTCAATTTCCTTTAAGGAACTTAAATTAAATTTAAAAAAATAACAAAGCTCTGGGTCTAGATGGCATAATTCTACAAATACATAAATCAATTCCAGACAATATCTTAAAAGATTTTATTAAATGCATTTGAAGAAGTTAAAAAGGAGTCGAATGTGCATCCCTCTTGGAAATTTTCATTGGTATCTGTTATTTTGAAACAAGGAAAATATTCAAGGGTGTATTATTTCAATTGTCCTAGCTCTCTTTTAAATGTTGATTATGAAAAAATATGTCCATATTGGCAAAAACATTGCTGTTTACTTTAATTAATGATGGTCAAACTGGATTTATTTTCAAACAGGAAAGTGCAAGATAACATCATCAGACTTTTGACTTTGAATAATGTCACTAATAAAAACATGAAAGAACTTTCAGTCATAAGTTTAGATCTAGATAAAACTTTTGATTCCACCACTTGGTTATACTTATACAAGATAAATAATATACAATTTTTCTTTAGGTTTTATAGAATTAATAATGGAGTTATCCTTTGTTAAAACTGGTTCTTTTTTATCTAGTTAATTCAAGGTACTAAAGGGAACAAAACAAGGATTCAGTTTATCTTCTTTATTTGTACTGTCAATTGAGCCTTTTGCTACATTAACATTAACAGGGATAGAGGGCTTTTCCTTAAAAGATAATTATAATTCTAAAATTCAGTTGTTTGCAGATAACATTTTATTAACAAGTGGTAACATTGATTCTTCATTAGAGCACATTCTTGACTGAATAATGTACTTTCGTAAGATCTCTGGTTTAAATTTCAATCAAGGTAAAACAGAAACTTTATTGATTAATAACAAAAATAAATACTTTTTTAAAAAATATTTAGAGAATTTGGTTGGAAGAACAAACAACTTAAATACTTGAGAATCATCATAAAAACTACTTGGAAAAATACCATATCTACAAATTATAAAACTTTAACACAATAATAAAACTGGCAGGTGAAATAAAATGTTTTTACTATGGAGGAAAGACTTGCACTGAAAAAAATGAAATCCTATTTCATATGCAGGCAATGATTATACTCCCACCTAAAAAACTTTTAAACAGATAAATTCAATTTTACTTACATTCTTAATGTACCGTCAAAAACCTAGAATACCTTTAGATTGGCATAAAAAAGCTGGTAAGAAAATGGGATTGGATTTCCTAATATTGAATTATATGCTAAATTGGCTATTATTAATATAGTGAGTCTGGCTAAACACTTCTTATACTTCAAATTGGAAAGTATTACATGAATAAATTTTAATATCAAACACTGAATATACGATGTACTCTATTTTCCCTAGATGTTAACAAAATATATTGGGCTCTAAAAAACTTGTGCATAAGTAGCAGAAATTCTTTTATATCCAGCCTTACTGTTAACTATATTTTAATCATGTTTAGGAAAGTAATGAAGAATAATTGCTTGGTTAAACATTTATTATTTCTGATGTTTCCTATAGCCTGTACCAGTGGTTGCTTAGAATCTTTTAATCTTAGTAAAATGCTAGACCTTAAAGAAAGTAATTTAAAATGTTGGTATCAGTTTCTAGATAGCAAGGAATTACATATGGCTGATTATCATTAGCTAGATATAGTATAAATAAAAACGATTGGTTAAGTGTACAAATTTTCACGAAATTTATTACCAATAAAATACAAATGGGAATACAAAACTCTTGCCAAAAATATTCGAGTTTTTCTTTAGTATTATTAGCATGGAGATCAAAAATAGGTCTTGTTTATCAATAATTTATAAGATTTTTAAAAGCTGAATTTTAGTTTTTGATTCATCCGATTGGGAATATTCAACAAAAATCCAGTGACCTTATCCTTTAAAACTGGGGGTACATTCCCTTTAAATAGGTCTGTGTTTAGGAACTTCTCAAAAGCAGACCTTCTTCATTTCTTTGATGGCAAATACATTGTGCTGTAATCCTCCTCTGATGTATCCTTTTACTAAAGCCGTACCTATCCTTTTGACTTCTACACCTACTTTAATAGTTGTATTGATAAGGCAGTTTTTATCAGCAACAAATATAATGAAGTTTAAAAGCAAACACCATAGTGAAATATATATATATATATATATATATATATATATATATATATAAAACAAAATAAAGGAACTGTTTAATGCTTATAAGAAGTCTCATTTTACCTAACTTAAGAGCATACTTAAGCAAACTAGCACATAGGAAGCTCAAAGCTGAGTATGAACTTAAAATAGCCACTAAAGCTAAAAATATCTGCAACTCTTTCTTCAAATATGTCAGGAAGCTAAGAAGTAATACCCAACAGTGTTCAGAGCGAGTCCATGATAATACTACACTTTATGATCCAAAGGAAATAGCTAATATCCTAGCTAACAAATGTAGTGCACATTTTACTCCACCCAGAGTTGAAGCAATCCTATGGGCTCCACAGTCCCAGCCACCCCTTTAATTACTGTGGAACAAGTTCTTTTAGCCCTTTCAAAAACTAAGAATACTTCATCCATGAGCCCTGCAACATACCAGCTTGTCTGACTATTAGTGCCAAATATGGCCTTTCTAAACTGCTACTTAACCTATGTAATCTAAGCCCCAGCACTGGTTCCAATCCTGAAGCCTGGAAAACTGCTATTGTAATGCCATTACATAAGGGTGTCCCAACCACGGACCCTGGTAACTACTGACCCTTTAGTCTTACTATCATCATATGTAAAGTTGTGGAGGCCATTGTTTCAGACTTTATTAATCTGGACATGGAAAATCTCTCAGCCCTGGATCCTCATCAACTTGGCTTTATCAAAAGAATGTTCTGCCTCTTCAGCCCTATTAATTTCACTGAAAAAGTACCTGAAGTAGATGGTAGTGGTCACACAGTGCATACAGCATATTTAGACCTGACCAAGGCATGTGACACTATTCCCCATGCAAGCATTATTGAACGACTTGTAAATCCAAATGTAAACCGTTAGACTGTGTGATGGATGTCTAATGGGTTGTCTGACAGAACTCATGCGGTTTGAGTACCAGGTGGCACTTCCGAAAGCAAAATGGTTACCAGTGGTGCACCACAAAGCTTATTTTAGTGCCATCTCCTATTTGGCATATATTTCTTAGACATTCAGGCCAACATTTCTGACCTATGGTTAACTAAGTTTGCAGATGACTGTAAATTGGGTGTTGTTATTCGACCTTCAACTGACTCTCAATAGCTCCAGCACGGATTAGCCCATGTTAACTACTGGTGCAAGGACAATGGTTTCAAATTAAATGTAGAAAATGTAGTCTAGTTCATTTTGGTAAACAAAACAGATTCATTTACCATATAGGAACTGCACCCCTCCAGTCAGATATTGCTGAAAGGGATTTTGGTGCTCTTGTTGATAATTCATTATCTTTTAACCATCATGTCTCCACAGTGGTTCAAAAAGCCATTTATCTGGGTCATCTAATTTCCAGAGGCATCTCCACTAGAACCAAAGAAGTCTTAATACCCATTTACTCTTATCTTATCAGACCCACTATGGAATATAAAACAGCTTTTGGCATGTATTTATCTAAACATAACATATATAACTTGTGAGATCTCAGAGATTCATAATGTCCTTAGGAGAGACTAGCAGCATTTTGTCTAAAAAAACGTTTCTAACAGACTCCTCCATGGAGATCCATGTGTAGCCATTCATGCTATGAAGGACCCAACCCTGTTTGATCTCTTATTCCTTCACAGAACTAATGTTACATTAAATACTGGGTTAAAGGAACTAAACCTTCATTAGCAGATAAACAAGACATGTCAGCATGGTAGATTCATATCCCAGTGTATCCCACACCTCTGGGACAAACTTCCACTACATGTCAGGCAGAGTAGCACCCTTGCCCCCCCTTCAAAGTAAAGCCAGATAACTGGATGGCAGCCTCAAATTCTCTCCTGGTCTATCTTGTTTTGCACTCCTTAAAGCTAGAGGAAAATTCTGAATAGTTTTTTTGGCTAGACTTGAAATGATCTGCAGACTGATGACCTAGTACTTATTTATGAACTTATGAACCTAAACACAACTATTAGCAGGGACCAGCCTTGATAAAACCAAGAACACTGACACTATCGGTCCCCACAACATCCCCGGTTGCCTGTTCAACAGTGTAAACCATGACCTGGATCACTTGAGGCACTCTTCAACTAAAGCCTCGAAACAGGCTACATTCCAAGTGAATGGAGGACCACAGCAGTCATTCACCTCCACAACAGCAGAACATAAACTGACCCAGGGAACTACAGACCCATCAGTCTAACAATCCTAATATGCAAAGCCATGGAATGAATTATAATGGAAATGATAAGCAAGAATATTGGAAACCTACAGATAATGGACCCATCCCAGTTTGGCTTTGTTAAGGGTAGGTTGGACCTACTTAACCTAGATGACTTCTTTGAGAGGGTCACCAAGGCAGTGGACATGGGTAAAACAGTCTATACTGCATACCTTGACCTGACAAAGGCATTCAGTACAATACCACACTCGAGCATTGTTGACAAGTTCTTTGAGCTAGGCATAAATCCATCCATAACTTGCTGGAGTGTCGTTTGGCTCATAGACAGGATCCAGGAAGTTAGGATTGTTGAGACCACCTCCAGTAAGAGACAGCTTTTCAGCAGGGGACCCTAGTGCACTCTGCTGAGCCTGATCCTGTTTGGCATCTGCTTCACTGAGTCAAGGCTAACATTCAAGGCTTCTAGCTCACCAAGTTCACAGATGACTGTAAATTGGGAGCTGTAATAGATTCTCCCAAGATACCAACATCTTCCAAGAAGGTCTCATAGAGACAAATGACTGATACCACAACCGTGGCCTAAAATTCAATCCCAAAAAATGCATTATAATGCCGTTTAGGAAACTGTCAATCCAAGTTAATTATTCCATTTATAAAACACCCCTAAGAACTGACCCAGTAGCAAGGGATCTGTGAACATATGTAGACAGCAATGTCCACAAACATTTCTCATCAGCAGAATTCAGAGCATGAATACACTGTTCTACACTGACTGCCTAAAGGCTCTATCACTGTTTTCTGTCTTCTACAGGCTGCTTATCTTTGTCTGGCTTACAGGACTTCCTCAGACCCTGTCTGCATCTGGCACACATGAACAAAACAAACAGCACCAGAGACACTAGATACAGGGATCTGAACTTCACTTGTGACAAACAGAACATGCTGGAGAGAAAGATGTGCCCCAAAGGATCTCGTGCTAGAGAGAGAAGGCTTCCCATCCATGAAAAGCAGTGTTCATCCATGACCCTCTTCAAACAAATTCTTGACATCTGGATGGAAAATTGTAAATTTACCTTGGGTCTGGTCCCCATATCCATTATGGATAGAGGCCATCAGTAAAAAAAGTATAAACTGAATACACCCCTACAAATCCTTTAATTACCTCCCTATTATCATGCCCCCTCTATATATATACCTATGATATTTGGACCCCAAATGGTTTAGGCTTGTAAGGGCCCTAGTGTCTGTTAGCCTAGTAATAGCATATAAACATGTGAACCTATGAAAAAGGCCACAATGACCAACATTCATCTATTGTTTCTTCTCAAAGGAAAACTCAGGCACCCCTATAGCAGCCACCACAAGATGCACTTCTGCCTACCTAAATTCCCCAAATTAGTCAATATTACATGTATCACTATTTAAAAAGACTTCTTTTTGCACTATATATTTATATTTATTTGAAAATATTCACATTTTCGAATTACCTCATTTCTCTTAGGAACTACTGATTTTTCCAAAAGTTGGAAATGTTAATTAAAAGAAAATGAGATCCAGTTCATATGTTCAACAGCCAATTCATCAAACTCTAGCTAAATTGCTGCAAACAAATAGTGCATTCCTGTCTATTTCACCAACATAAAGCCTTTTATGGCAAAAAATGTGAGGTCACCGTTTGCTACACTGCTAATAACGGTGACAAAATCAAGCGTGACACTCTTTGGACTGTCTCCAATTAAAAATGCAATGATTCTGAGCAGGTAGCGTGACACTCTTCGGACTGTCTCCAATTAAAAATGCAATGATTCTGAGCAGGTAGCGTGACACTCTTCGGACTGTCTCCAATTAAAAATGCAATGATTCTGAGCAGGTACCTCCTGGCTGATGTTGGACTGAGTTTTGGTGTACAAACTATTTAGGAAACACATCTCTATACCTCACTTATTGCATGCATTATGGGCCATGGACCAGCCACGTACATTCAGTTTTCCCCAGATGTCCTCAATTATGTGATTTTTTTTCCATCCCGTGTTTTCTCCATAAAGGGCAGGTCTCTTTCTTCCTGCACTTGTGAAAGAACACATACATCAATAAAAAAAAAAAACATCTTTGGGTTACAGAGGAAAAGAACAACATTGTCAGCAGTGAGAAGCACTCCTCCGGGTTGGCTAGCTGAAAGCCAGTATAAGATGGAATGTAGCTGTGTTGGGCAAATTCCTGGGATGCTCATATGCACTTTGATGGGAACTGATCAGTTTGTGAAAACTGCTGCTGATGCAGGAGTGACTGAATCTAGAGAGATGGCAACAATTAACACAACACCTCAACCCCTTGTAGAAAAAGGGGGTTGATGATGATGAGAGGCTGTAAAGGTTAAGCTACATACAAGTCCTTTTCTATGAGAAGGAATTATTACAAGTGGAACAGACTGTTGACTGGAAAGTCAGTGCTAAAGGATTACATGACCTTCCAAGTTTTAGGGTATTGTTAAGCAACAGAGGGAAAATAAAGAGAGTTTTAACAATTTCAGAGTCTCTTTAGAAGCTTTGGTTCTTATACAGTACAATTTATTCTTCATTCATGGCTGAGGCCATGTTGTGTTAGAAGACCTAAAATGTTGATGCAAAAACAATATAGCAAACAGCTGAAAAACTAGAAAGAGTGAGAAATAAAAATGCTATTCTGCAGAAGGAAAGCTGTTACAAAGCATTTCTAGAATTTTTTTTTTTTGTGGGAAAAATATAGAAGCACCGTACTTCTCTATATACAACAGTTGAATATAGCTTTTTCCATTGTGGTGAAGATGGGCATAAACATGTTATCCTGTTATAATAAAAAAAAGCATCTGCTGAAGAAAGGAAGAGCATATGAAGGAAGCAAGTAAACAAAAACAAATGTGGAGAAATGAGTCATGCATTTTTCAGTCTTTCACATAATAATTATTGAGGATGATGAGGCAGAAATGATGCAAATATACGAAGGATATTCAAATATTATCGGATAAAAGACAGGGAGAATAACTGAGGAAAGGAGTTACAGAAAAAGAAGGTATGGAGGATGAGATGAAGGGAGTAAACCATTGAAGAGAAAAATGAAACAGCAAATACAGCAATCAATAAGGCCAAAAAAGGGTCAGTAAAAAAGAAGGAGAAGAACACACAGCTATTGACACAAAAATGTACAAAGGTGTGTGGGAATATAAGAGGGATGACTTAGTGGAAATGTAGGAGGATAGTTTGAAAAAAGAAAATAGCATAAAGAGTTTAAAAAAATAGCATTCACGTTTTTAATTTGAAGAGGAATTGTGAGATTACAAAGAATGGTCAACCAATATGTATGTTTAACATGAATTTAATTATTGATGGAATTCTTTAAATAAATGTCTCCCTCTTATAAATATGAAGCCTAATAGTGAGAGACGTCCAGTTCTTACAAAAATCATCACATTTCAGAACTTTTTTTTTACATATTTAAAGTATTTTTCCAGGGGGGACTTGTCCCCTGCACCCCCCCCCACCACCAGCATGAAGGCTTCATCCCTACCTCTGATATTTATATATACTAAGATTGATATAGATACTGTAGTCTTTGAATTAGTATGTATTACTTAATCCTGGTCACACATTATGTCTGGCTACTCTGTGAATCACCATAATGGCACCAGAGGTGCATTTACTGACCACAGACCACTTTCAACTATTTTATGGAGTGGTACCCCAAATGTTAAGAAAAAGTAAAGGTTTATTTCATTATCAGATGTTTAATTGTTTGTAAAAAAATATTTATGGTAGAGGAGTAGAAAGGATGCAAATTATTAGTTTTTTTGGCATATTTTTAAATTAGTGGGAAATGTTATTACAGGGTTGTTCTTTGCATCTTGTATTGTATGTATCCTGTACAGACAGTTTAGAGAACAGAAGTGTTAAATGGGGTATAATATTCCATACTGTGGGACTAATATATGACTGTTAATTGAAATTAAGGTAAGGATTACAAAACACGTATGAGAAAATGGAACATAAAACCTTACAAGGAGTGATACAGATTAATATGGGTAAAGCTGATAATATGCTTATTTGGGAAAAGATAAGAAAGGGAGAGACAGAAATTATTTTCTTACATGCTTACATAGAAATATGTAAGGCACAGGCAATAATGTCCTTCTAGTCTGCCAATATACCAAAATAATCATTCCTACACTAAGTGCCCAAGTTGTTTTTAAAAGTTGTTCTTAAAAGCATGTAAACTAGTTCTTGCTTTGATATGTGGTGGTTTTCTAGTATGTGTGTCCCTTATCCGCTCTGATAACCTATTAAATCTACACTCCTATGTAATCTCCTACACTTCAGTTCTTTCATATCCCCAAACATACCCAGATGTAGTTTATCCTAAATGCTCTATATCTATATGAAACACTGTACAAGTTCAAATATTTTAATCTTTCATAATAATCTTTCATATGCCCTTGGCATATTTCTGATGTATTATTTCCAATTTACTTATGCTAGTTTTCTTATAAGGTCTCCACAGTATTATTGTATACACTCATTTCTGTCTGATATAAACAATGATTTCATGTCTTATTTCCTAGACATTATAAATCTTTTTATAAAGCCAGTAATGTCATAATCATTATTAACCAATTGGTTAATATGATCAGAAAAACTCAAAGATGGATATACCCATCCTTAAATGAATCAACAGTTTAAATCACTTTGTGTTGTATTAAGTATTCATTCTTCAGCCTATGTCTCCAAAATATGAAATGCTTAGTTCTTGACGTATTTATCAGCATATTATTCTCCCGTGGGTTTGTATGACTCTGTGTTTGTCCTAGTTCCCTTTCTCTTAAAGTTTGCTTTAACAAGTGCATGTCTACAATTTCAGGAATGTTCCCGTACACAAAAGATCTAGGGAATTATGGATAAAATAGTAGTGTAAGTGTTTTCAGGTCATTATTCTTTCTCTTCCCTGTACTTGCTTGGGTCCAGTTTGCATAGTTTTTTTTCAATATAATCTAACTGAATTTCAGTATCTGAACTTATTTGGATGTCATTAGCAAAATTATTATCCTATTTGTTGGGCCAAACTGTTTTGCATAAGATTTTGTAAATATAGCTAAATTTGTTGTATTTGAGAATAAAACTTAGAATCTAGATACAGTTTGTTAAGCACTTGACTTTGGAAGTCTGTACACTCAACAATCGTAATCTGTTCCAGGGTTGTCTTTATTATCACACTTACACAGTCATCAAACATGTAATAATTGCTGGTCTCATAACAATTTTAATCCCTGTCATAGCTTCTCCACTTTATTTTGCTTAGAATGCTGATTACTATAAAATCATTTATGTCATAACAGAAATGATTTTCAGTCACTGTTCTTTAATAATGTTTCACAAACAATAACAATATCAATCTTATGAAAACGTAACAAATTAGGCTTGGATGTTCTATACATTTCCACTTTTTCAAAATGGGCAATTTTTCATGAAGGGATTTACCCCCCAAATTGTTTCATGCACACTAATTTGTCTCTCCTTTCTATATATGACTTGTGAAGCATATGTCCTAACACCTGTACAAGCTATACCAAGAGGGTTGTACATTCCATACTAACAGTCGAGTCCTAGAAGATGAGATCATTAACAGACACGAGTAAAAACAGCTCCGAATTTCCTTACATTAAGACATATTAAGGCCTTTCCCACATCATGTATGTTTGCTCCTGGCAAGCAGAACACTAAATAATTTTCATTACCCTCTCTGCAAACTAATATCAATTCCTCTAATAATTGAATCTCCAATTACTAATACACAATTTCTGAGCAGATCGGAAGGCTCTCCCACTCCTAATTCTTCATCAGCATCACTAGGCTCTCCCACTCCTAATTCTTTATCAGCATCACTAGGCTCTCCCGCTTCTAATTCTTCATTAGCATCACTAGGCTCTCCCACTTCTAATTCTTCGTCAGCATCACTAGGCTCTCCCACTTCTAATTCTTCATTAGCATCACTAGGCTCTCCCACTCCTAATTCTTCATCAGCATCACTAGGCTCTCCCACTCCTAATTCTTCATCAGCATCACTAGGCTCTCCCACTCCTAATTCTTCATCAGCATCACTAGGCTCTCCCACTCCTAATTCTTCATCAGCATCACTAGGCTCTCCCCCTCCTAATTCTTCATCAGCATCACTAGGCTCTCCAACTCCTAATTCTTCATCAGCATCACTAGGCTCTCCCACTCCTAATTCTTCATCAGCATCACTAGGCTCTCCCACTCCTAATTCTTCATCAGCATCACTAGGCTCTCCCCCTCCTAATTCTTCATCAGCATCACTAGGCTCTCCCACTCCTAATTCTTCATCAGCATCACTAGGCTCTCCCACTCCTAATTCTTCATCAGCATCACTAGGCTCTCCCACTCCTAATTCTTCATCAGCATCACTAGGCTTTCCCCCTCCTAATTCTTCATCAGCATCACTAGGCTCTCCCACTCCTAATTCTTCATCAGCATCACTAGGCTCTCCCACTCCTAATTCTTCATCAGAATCACTCTTAATAAGCTCATTGGTTTTACTGCTTATTTCATTTTTGCAAGCATAAAATTAACATCTAGTCGTCTTTGTACTTACACAGTTATCAACGTCAGTCTTTCCTCTTCATTTCTTTGAAGTAATGTTCTGTAATCCTTACACATTTAGTTTAGATTTATTTCCTTTAGTCTGTCCCTTGCCTTTTTTCTACACTATCTGTTGGAAAAATTATTTCATCTTCTGTAGACTAAATGTTTTGTGATTCATTCCCTTTAATCTGTGCATCACATAAAACAGAATCCTTTGGACTGGGGGCAAATCCCCCTCAGGATTCCTGTCCCAGAGCCTTCTCATACTCTGGAGCAAGCTACGTCTATGTCAAGCAGAGTTCCTCACTAGCACTCTTCAACACAAAACTTGTTGAGTGGATGGGAAATAGGAAATTCACCCCGGGGATCACTTCTGTGGCTCTGCTCGACAGGGGCACAGAAAATAATTTTCTTTGGTGGTGAAAGCCAGGGAACTTGTCGGCTAGGCTTACATAGGCCTTTGGGCCGATAGCCTAGTACCTACTTATGAACCTTCTTAGTTTATATTTTCTTTGCATTATATTCATTAATCAATTTATTTTTCTTCCTAGTTGCTTGTTGTGAGCTTCTGCATTTTCCTTCTTCTTCTACATGATCTAAATTCTGAGGTCCATGACTAATTGCATCTTGAATTCCGAAATTAAAGAGGAAGATACAAAACTGTCAGGTGTTAAATCTCGGAACTTTGAAAGATAAAGTAGAAAATGAGAATGGACACAGGAGAAAAAATAGTGTCTAGCGCCGATATATAGCAGGTGGGAAACAGAAGAGAGTAATGCTTGTTACAGCATTTAGCTTCATCTTTCTTTCAGTAAAGAGCTGCTGTGTTTCTCTGGATGCAAAACAATAAAAACGTGATTATTATGAAGCTGTTTGGGAGGCATTAGGATCAAAAGGGATCCATTCAATAGAACTATATATTAAAATACATATTATATAAATATAATAAAGTGAAGGCAATGAGAATAACAAAAAGCCAGAAGTATATTTTTCATTTTGCAGATACATGCCTAGAGTAAAAGTTTGACAAGAAAGAATGTAAGAGTGTCAAGACTTGAGAAAATAGACGAGTGAAGTAAATAAGATGAGAAAAGTGAAAAATGAAACAAAGAGGACACTGACGGATGGAGGGAAGATGTCCGGAATAAAAGGAAAGTGGCTTCCACTATGGGTGGGAGAATGAGAATCCCTAGAGCCTGTTCTCCCTAAAATACTACCTGCTGAAAATAACCTCCCAAAAACACTGTCGTCAGTGCTTTTGCAGGAGGACAAGCCCCTCTATGTCCTCTGATGTGGGAGGGTGCACAGTTACACTATAAGGGGAGAAACTTCCAGAAATGGAACTTAGTACCTGCATGATTGAGTACCCAGCAATGCTTTTCAATGGAAATGCTGGCATCATCTAGGTACCAAGTCTCAGAGAGTTAATACCTGGAAAATCTCCTTTCGTGGAGCAGTAATGCAGCCAGTAAGAAAGAAAAGATAAGACAGATGTGTGGCCATTGAAAGATGAAACTTGTTTTATCAACATTTGCGAACAGATGGACAAGAAGTCAAGATGAGATACTGTGAATATGTAAGGAGAACAGAATCACTGTGTATATGTGAAATGTCTTGTGTCTATCCTGCAATCAGAAATAGTTTTGAGATAAAATGTGTTATGCAAAGTATGGAGAGTGTACATATCAGAAAATTGAGATGGGAGAGCAGAACCACTTCAACATCTCTTGTTTGAATATATTTGTGCAACAGGAATTTGGGAGAAGATGTGTGTGGAAGAAGGTATGAATGGTTAAGTAATTATGAGTTACAACGTGTTATTTAGAAAATGAAAAAGAAGTCAGAGAAGAGAGAGATACAGAGAGGAAGAAATTCAGTTACTCAGTAGAGTGATGCGTGTCACAAGTCATAATTCAATAAAGGTGTCTTTAAAAAATAATTGAGGGGGAAATGTGTGAAGAAAATATATTTTCTGTAATTATGTGAATTAAACAGTAATGAGTGAGAAAATATTTATGTTACAAAATCAGATTCTGACCATAAAATGTTATTTATTTATTCATTTTGTATTATGGTACATTAAAAATGTGATTACTTAATTTAAGTACCAAATTATTTGTGATTTGGTATATCATATAAAATGTCCCTCCTCTTTTTCCAAACAATGCCTTGGTTTTGTTTTCATCCATGTGGGCACCCCCACCGGGAGAATCTGACTGGATGCATGTCCATTTTCAGCGGAGGCCCGAGGAGAAAAGCTCCACAGCTTGTTAATATACAACTTGAGTTATTTAACAGATACTAAGAAAAAAAACATTTTTAACATACAGATGTAGTAGAAGGACAAATTAGTTTACCATATGGTTTTAGACAGATATTGCTTGAACAGTAATATTTACATAAACTAGATTTTTTTACAGTTTCATGGTTCTATAAACAAGAATATGCATAATTTACCAAGAATTGTAGTTTGAGTAGGTGAAATTAGAATGAAACAGGGACTATAAAGAGTACAAGAAGAAAGTAGTTTAGAGCTAAGTATGACTGCTAGAAGGATGAAGTCGGATACTATGGGAAGCAGGTAGAGAGAGGGATGGGCATTGTCTTGTGATTATAAGGTGTTCTTTTAGTAGTTTTTTAAATGTAATACTTGATTTTGCTGCGGTAATAGCAGAGGGGAGTGAGTTCCAGATTTCACCAATGTAGTTAGGGAATAGGGAATCACCTGCTGAGTTGCTGGATTTGGTCATTTTTGATTAATAGTTTGTCACTAGAGCGTAGTTGTTTCAGGTTATCTTGTAATTTAAGCAAATTTGATAGTGCGGGTGTTTTTTCGGGATATAGTAGGAGTTTCTGAGTGAAGATGAGTTGGTAGAAGGTGATGAGATTTGGAAGTTCAATCCAATTTAGTTGAAGAGTGGCAATGGTGGGAACGGTAAGGAGTGCTAGTGGCAGATCTGGCAATTTGATTATAACAGGTGTCTAGTTTTGTGATTTCAGTTTTGGATAGGTTGGCGAAGATGGGAGCAGCATATAGAAGTGTGGAGTGGAGAAGAGTCTGAGCCATGGTAATTTTAGCCTGTTGAGTTGGGTATGTTTTATTTTTGTACAAACAGCCTAGTTTTTTGTGTATATTTTTGAGAGTTTGATTTATGTGTAGGTCAAATTTCAGTTTGTTGTCAATTGTCACTCCTAGAAGTTTTGTATGGGAGTTTGGAGAGATCATGGTCATACCTGTCAACCTGAAATCATAAAACATCTGGACAAAGGCACATGAAAAATAGGTACAAATCTGTTCGCTGATTAACATACAATTTGCATACATAATTATGTAACCCTACCTACTTCAGTGGATTTGTGAGATACCAACTATTAAACGCAAATTGAAGAACAGACAAAATAAACAGAACAATTTAGAGTGTCCAATCCACCTACAGCATGTCTTCAGAATATGGGAGGAAACTGGAGGAAATCCACGCATGATATGCAGACTCCACATAAAAGGTACCCCAGCCAAGAATTGAACCAGAGAACCACTTGCTGTGAGATAGCAATGCTAACCATTGCACCACCACTGCCATCAACATTGTGCTCTATCAATAAGCTAAATACCTTGTGTAGTGAACTAACTGCAAGCATACAGGCATTTTAACTCCTGTATCTTACTTTGGGATCCCAATCTTTCTCATCAGTAGCTGAACATTATAGAAAATCCATATTTTCCTACAAAAGAGCCTCACTGAGACATATGCCTGGTGTCAAAACCATGACCTCAAGCTCAATGCCAAAAAGTGCATTGTCATCCCTTTTGGTAAAAACTCTGTACCCATGAACTACCTCATAGGCGGTAGTCTACTTAACCCCAAAAGTGTGATAAGAGACCTTGGGACACAGGTGGACAGTAGTGTCTCCTTTGATAATCACATCACCGCAGTAGTCAGGAAATCCTTCTATGTGGCACACCTCATCACAAAAGGTTTCTCATCCAGGAAAAAAAGAGGTCATTGTTCCCCTCTACTCATCACTCATAAGACCCATTATAGAGTACAACGCCCCTTTTGGTATGTACCTCACAAGACATCTACAACAACTGGAAAGGCCACAGAAATACCTCACAAAGAGGATTACCAGCCTCAAACAGATGCCCTACGCAGACCGTCTCAAAAAACTCCAGCTTTACTCTGTCGCATATCACCTACTCAGAGGCGATGTCTGCCTAACATACAAAGCTATGTCAAACCCAGAGCTGTTGGACATGCTCCACGTAAAGAAATCCCAATCCCTCTGAGCTACATACTCTAGGGACCTAAACCTTGTCACCAAAATAAACAGAACATGATGGAGGGATAGATTCATCTCAGAGACTTCCCATACTCTGGAACAAATTACCTATCTATATCAAACAAAGCTCCTAATTAGCACTGTTCAAGAACAATCTTGATGATTTGATGGGAGATAGGAAATTCATCCCAGGGATCACTTCTGTGGCTCTGCTTGACAGGGGCACAGGAAAATCATTTTCTTGGGTGGCAAAAGCCAGGGTACTGTTTGGCTAGGTCCTAGGGCCAATAGCCTAGTACCTACCTATGAACCAAAACATCTTGCACACAGAGATTGCTTGCTTAGACATACTAACAAAATTACAGACCTTATCAGAACCATTAATACAACTAACCACCAAGCCTATTTTTAATCACCCCACTGACATCAAGATTAGTTCTGCTCCTGCTGCTATTCCCTGGTTCCAAAATTATATACCCAACCAACAATCAATAATATTATCGGGCACAACTTGAACATCTCACAACACAAGCTGCTTGTAAATGCTCAGCTTCACACAAGATAGTCTCCCTAATATGACACATACTCGTACATATATCATTTCCCTAATATGACACATACTCGTACATAATATCATTTTCACAATAGCATCTTATCTTTAACTCCTGACATGGCCCTATTCCACCTGTCCTGAAGCAAATATTGTACATAATGATTTTGACTGACTACCGCTTCAAAACATTTTTCTATTGTATATTATTCTTATTTTACCATCTACAAATCTCTTTCACAATGTGTCTTCGAACTGTGACTGGAAATGATCTAATGAGATCACTGCTCCCTCTAACCTTGTTAACAGAATAAATATATTTAAGCATTTGTGTATAAATAAATATCACCAGAATTCACTTAAGTGTGTAGCAGACTAACCATAACAGCTACTGCCGACACCAGATTATACTCCACATAATTACTTGGATTTCAACACCACCTCTCTTTAAAAATGCATAAACTACTTACAAATGCATTATACTGCTGCTTAGACAGTAAAAATGAACACACCAGCAGTCCAGCAACATTTACTACACTGACCACTATAATAAATGGAATCATACAACTGAACTGCTAGCGAGGGTGACTTCAGAGAGTTTTTGTACTGTGCAAAGGACAATTTACACAATCACCAAGATACAGGAACAGCTGAATTAGATGCTCAAACACCACTACCGATAAATACATGACACATGCTACTTAAAAGTAATTCATAGTACACTACTTTCAAGAATTCTGTTTTCAGGCCTCAAAAAGATTAGGCACATTTTATGGCACGCAACCAAATAACTAAACATGCACTAAAATGACGCTATATAAGAATGGTGTTAAAATTTCTACAGCCTTCGATGAGCAAATGAAGCAAAGATGCTGCAAATATCAAAACACAGCACAGAGTACACACACACACAGTAAAAAAGCCAATAAACCATTCCGTACAGAACATGTCATTAAAATAACTTTTTAAACTTCCTCAAATACCCTGTATATTGTACTCACAATTGTTGCCACACAACTAAAACAAAAAAAGTTATATGAAAGAATATTGGAACTCATACCAAAACAGAACTTGACTTGACTAGCTAGTTTAAGCATATCGTACACTCAGATATCTCATAAACCAGAAAACAAGAATCCACACAATAAATGAACACGGTTTGGAACAGTCAGCAACAGTGTCCAGAGACAAGTCAGAAAAGATAGAAATTACACAGTGCAAATCCCAATACAATACCCACCATTTTGCCAGGGTCCCATCAAAAAAGGCAAACCTTGTTACATTTCCTACAGATAGCATAAAATGTGGAGAGTAATAAATACAACTTTACTGCATGTTGTTGGGGGTGGGGCGAGTTGTAGACTGGTAAAATACTTCACTGCAACAAACAATAACAGACATGGTCCCATATTTGGTATGGTTCTTCTAAAGATGAAGATCTAAACAAGACTAAGAATAACAACCACAGCACAGGCAAAGGCTTTTGCTCAAGAGACCTTGATTTTGCACTGTGGGAATATTCAACAATAACCGTCAGGAATGCAGATTGTGAAACAATAAGACCAGTCTAGAATGCAAGTAATTTGTTGGTGATAGATTTACCAAACCCTATATGACTGAAACTTGTTAAAAGAATGGGAAACTGCCCAAAACTAGGCAATATCTTACTCCAAAGTCTATTAACCTTAAAAGCTATTTACTGGGGAATGCCAGATATCTCCTAGTAACTAATCATGAAGGAGTGGGCTCTGGTGGATCAGGTGCAGATAAATAATATTGCATATAATAAACCTTCTTTAATAAAGGACTACATTAATCAAAAGCACTCAAGAGTGTAAGGTTTTGGGCTGGACAACAGTATTGTGGGAAATAAATACTACATACACACACACGCACACACACACACACACACACACACACTTTCTACTTTGCTGCAGCAGCAGATGACAACGGTAGTTCTTCCTACCTCTCATTTCTGAAAACAGAGATCCCCAGCTCTGAAAACAACAGTTCTTCCTTCCAAATGGGGGAGATATCCAGAATGGCTTTGTAGACAGCAGCATAGTCTAAATGGAGATATCCAGCCCTGGAAATAACATAGCCATAGAATAGATAGATATCCGAACGGCAGTTCTCCCTGGCTCTGTAAAAGCATAGCAATAGATATTTGAAAACACGGCATGTCTTCTGTAGGCTTTGTGATCCTTCTCGCCCAGCCGGAAATGGATGCATGTTGAGCTTCAGCTCAATTCCGACAGGCTGGCAGGCCGTTTCACAGGAGCTGACATAGCTCAAAAAGCCATGAAAATAAATTTTAAAATAAAAGAGCTACCAAGCACTGGGAAAGTCGAAAATTAAGGGGTGCCACTAGGGAACCATGGCACCCCATTATTTGGACCCCAAAACTCGGTAAAAACTGAGTAACACAGTACAGTTGAGAGGTGTGATCATGGTTCCATTACTAGACATAATACTGAAAGCTTCTGGTTTTAAGTTGGATTTGTTTGGTTTGAATATTAATAGTTTGCTCTTTTTGGGGTTCAGTAACAGATTTTTACTGAGAAACCAAGCTTCAGTGGTGGAGAGGAGTGTATTAGGGTCATTGGCTGAACAGACTAATGTTGAGTCGTGAGCATATTGTAGGACAGTTGCATCTTGAGTGATGCTGTGCAGATCATTAATGAAAGTGGAGACTAGTAGAGGGCCTAAAATTGACCCTTGTGGGACTCCAGTTGTGATAGGAAATAGTGTGGACAGCTTGTTATCCCATCGGACTGCTTGCTGACTACCTATTAGGTAGTTCTGAAACCAGGCTAGTGACTGACAGGCTAGACCAAGGTCAGAGAGGGACATAAGAAGTTTGGGATGATTGACCATGTCACAGACTTTTGATAGGTCTAAAAATATGGCTGATGTTAGTTTACCTAGATTCCTGTTTTGGTTGATGAGGTTTGTAAAGGAGAGGTGGGCCTTTGTTGTACTATGGGCTGGCCAAAAGCCATGTTGGGTAGAGTGAAAAGTTGTTTTTTAAGTAGGTATTGCATAAGTTGATAGTGAATACATTTTTCCAGTATTTTAGCTAGTGCGGATAGTATAGCAATAGGGCGATAGTTGGTAAGGTCAGTGCATGTACCACCTTTATGTAGTGGGATGACATATGTGGTCTTCCAGATTGTTGGAATTTTACTTTCTGTTATTGATCTGTTGAGTAGAATTGAGATTGGGCAGGCTATCTCATTTGCAGCCATTTGAAGGTATTTGGCAGGAATTCTGTCAGCCGCTAGGGTTGTTGGTTTGAGTTTAGCTAATAATTTTTTTACATAATTAGTGGGAATAGGATGGAGTTGGAAGATGGTTTTGATACTGCCAGTAAGCTTAGAGTTACTGGTAGAAGATGTTGTGGGCTGTTGTTGAACTAGTTTGAATATGGTTTCTATGAAAAATGTATTAAATGATTCTGGAATGTCAGAGCTGTCACTTGAGGTGGTTAGTGTTGGGGTAATAGGTTTGCCAGGTTGCAGTAATTTAGTTAACCCTGCCCAGAATTTTTGGGGGTTGTTTTGGTGTCTATTTTGCAAATTTAGGAAGTAATTCTCTTTGTCTAGTAGAATTTTTTTTGTTTTGTTTATGAGTTTTTGGAATCGTTCTCTGATTGCTATGTTTTTGTGGCTCTCCAGTGATGCCAGTAGAATTGTTTTTTTTTTGTTTTGTTTATGAGTTTTTGAAATTGTTCTCTGATTGCTATGTTTTTGTGGCTCTCCAGTGATGCCAGTAGAACTGTTTTGTTTGTTTTGTTTATGAGTTTTTGAAATTGTTCTCTGATTGCCATGTTTGTTGTGGCTCTCCAGTGATGCCAGAAGAATTGTTTTTTGTTTTGTTTTGTTTTGTTTATGAGTTTTTGGAATTGTTCTCTGATTGCTATGTTTTTTGTGGCTCTCCAGTGATGCCAGTAGAATTGTTTTTTTTTTGTTTTGTTTATGAGTTTTTGGAATTGTTCTCTGATTGCTATGTTTTTTGTGGCTCTCCAGTGATGCCAGTAGAATTGTTTTTGGTTTTGTTTATGAGTTTTTGGAATTGTTCTCTGATTGCTATGTTTTTGTGGCTCTCCAGTGATGCCAGGCTCTATTTATTTGAGTTATCATGAGTTTTTGGAATTGTTCTCTGATTGCTATGTTTTTTGTGGCTCTCCAGTGATGCCAGTAGAATTTTTTTGTTTTGTTTATGAGTTTTTGGAATTGTTCTCTGATTGCTATGTATTTTGTGGCTTTCCAGTGATGCCAGTAGAATTTTTTTTTTTTTTTGTTTATGAGTTTTTGGAATTGTTCTCTGATTGCTATGTTTTTTGTGGCTCTCCAGTGATGCCAGGCTCTATTTCTTTGAGTTAGCATGCTCTTGGTGGTACTAGTGATCCAGGGGGCTATGTTCATTTTTAGTTTTCTTCTATGTGGGTGGGGGTGGGCATTTAAAATTTTTAGGAAGATAATGTTAAATAGATGATCAGCTTCATCTAGTGGGAGTGTTTTAGTAGGTTCCACCTTTAGTGTTGTAGTTCAAGTTTGAATTTATTTATCTCAAAGTTCCATTTGTTTCTAGTTGTGTGAAGTGGTGGCTCAGAGTTGGTGTGGGATTTGAGTTTTAGTAGGAAGGTGGGTTGGTGGTCACTGAAGTTGTCTGGTAGGACACCTGCTTGGTAGGTTGTGTTGGCATTGTTTATCAGTATCCAGTCTAGGAGGCTTTCTTTGATTTTATTACCTAGCATTGTACTACACTCAATGACTTGGAAGAAGTTATAAAGATTGGTGGGGTTGGTACTACAGCATATATGCCAGTCTATATTAAAGTCACCAAGGATAATTGTTTCTTGGTGTAGATTTTGATTGACCCAATGTAAAAGGGCTTCTAGGGTGGGGATGTTATTATCTGGAAATATATACCCAGTAATAATATGCAAAGGTTTTTTTATCAGTGAGTTCAAGTTTGACTAGCAGAAGTTCAGAAGACATTAGGGGAAGTATAGGAGGGTTGGTGGTGGTAATTTTCAGGTTGTTTTTGTAAAGTAATGCCACCCCACCCCCTTTTTTGAATAGTCTTATCATTGCGTATTACATTATAGCCTGGGGTAAGAAAGTTGTTGATGGGGGTAGTAGGCTTTAACCATGTTTCGGTTAGGGATAGTAGATCTGGAGAATAGGTGTATAACAGGGTATGTAGTAGATGTATTTTATTATTAATGCTATGTATGTTTAAGTTTACGATCAGTAGGCTATTTATTGGTCTGAGGAGTAAAGGAGGGTTGGTAGAGAGGGATGGGGAGGGAGGGCAATTAGTGACAGGGTCCGGGCCTGGGTTAGGGTGTATATCTCCAGCTAATTTTAATTGGTGCCTAATATGGTGTAAAAGTTTTGATAGTTTAATAAGAATGGCTATGTACTTGTGTGTGGTAAGTGATTTACTAGTGGTTTCAATGAGTGAACTGGTAGGCAGAGGGATGGTGATGTGGGGGTGACTGCTTATGTGTAGGCTATAGTGTTGGGTGCAAGTGGAGTAAGTGGATGTTCATAGGTTCATACTAGACTATCTGCCCTAGGGCATTTATAAGCCTAGCCAGAGTGCGTTTGGCTTTCACCACCCATTTTAAATGAATTTTGCTATGCCCTTTTTCGAGGTTAGTATACTGTGCCTCTGTCTAACACTGATACAGAAGTGATACCCGGGGTAAACCTACGATCTCCCATCCACTCATCAAGATTCCTCTTGAAGAGAGTCAATGAGGGACTCTGCCTAACCTGGACTGGGATTTTATTCCAGAGTGAAGGGAGCCTCTGGGTTATGAATCTGTCCCTCCAGCATGTCCTATTTATTTCAGTGCTGAGGTTCAAGTCTCTCAAGTGCGTAGCTCGATGAGATTTGGATTTTCTGAGGTGCAGCATGTCCATTAATTCCGGGTTGGACATGGCTTTATGCGTCAGGCACAGATCGCCTCTGAGCAGGCGGTATGCCACTGAGTAGAGCTGGAGTTTCTTTAACCGGGCAGCATATGGCATCTGTTTGAGCCCTTTGATCCTCTTGGTGAGGTACTTTTGGGGTCTTTCCAGTTGCTGCAGTTGTCTGGTAAGGTACATCCCAAAAGGGGCATTGTACTCAATTATGGGCCTGATGAGGGATGAGTAAAGATGACTTCCCCTGATCTAGATGTGAATCCCTTTATGATTAGGTGGGCTGTATAAAATGTTTTTCTAACCACTTTGGCCACGTGGTTTTCAAATGAGAGATTGCTATCAACCTGGGTCCCCAGGTCCCTAATTACTTCTTCCATACTTAATGGATTACCACCTATGTGGTAATTTGTGGGCACTTTGTTTTTGACAAAGGGGATGACTATACACTTTTTGGCATTTAGCTTGAGGCCATGGCTCTGGTACCAATTGTCTGTTTCTATGAGGCCCTTTTGTAGGATGCTTGTGTCGGCTGGAGAGTTGATTATGGCGCCTAGTTTGCAGTCATCTGTGAACTTGGTCAGCCCCAGTCCTTCCGTGTTGGCCTGTACCTCCTAGAAATATATACCGAACAAGAGAGGTCCCAGGACTGAGCCTTGTGGGATGCCACTTGTAACTGGTTTGGAGTCTGACATGGCTCCAGCAATTCTAACCATGTGGGTTCTGCCCTTGAGCCAGTTTGCAACCCATCTAGTGACATAGGGGTTTATAGTTAAGCTGGTGAGCTTATCTATAATGCCTGAGTGGGGTATTGTATCGAAGGCTTTTGCGAGGTCCAGGTAGGCTGTGTGGACCACCTTCCCCTCGTCAGTGGCCTTGGTGACTGTTTCAAAGAAATCGACCAGGTTTAAGAGGCAGGCTCTGCCCTTAACAAAGCCGAACTGGGTAGGATCCAGTGTCTGTAGGTCCCCAATATCTTTATTTATGAGGTCCATGATGATCCTTTCCATAGCTTTGCAGACCAAGCTAGTCAGGCTTATGGGGCGATAGTTTCCAGGATCCGTTGAGGCACCACCTTTGTAGAGGGGGACCACTGTTGCTGTACGCCACTCTTTGGATACATATCCTGTAGTAAGGCTGAGATTGAACAGTAGTTTTATGTTTGGGTTTAGCTCTTCTTGGAGTTAATGTAGGACGCAGCCCGGGACACCGTCTAGTCCCATTGATGCTGTGTTTTTTGCTTTGGAGAGGGCGGCTCTTACCTGAGCATCTGAGATGTCAGGGGGGCAGCACTCTGCTGGGATAGATATTTGCCCTTTTGGTGGGGGGGGTGAGAAGTTTGCACTGAACCTGTCAGCTAGGATGTTGGCAATGTCTGCGGGTTCGGTGTATTTTTTGTCATTTTGGACTAATTCTGAGCATATCTGGGAATTCCCACCCAGGTTCCTAACATAACTAAAGAAAGCCTTGTGATTATCCTTAGTGTCCTGTGCAATTTTTCTCTTGAAGCTTGCCTTAGACGATTTTATGAGTGCCCGTAGTTTTTTGCTAATACTGATCAGAGATGCCGTCCCTTTTTGGGATTATGCTCTATCATGTAGTAGCTTCCTCCTTCTATTGTATAGTTTGTTTATGGCTGTGGTCCACCAGACAGGATGCCTGTCTTTGGAGGATCGGGTCTTGGTTTTATTTGGGATTGCATGATCCATGCATTTCTGAAGGTGTTCATAGAATGCATTTATAAAGGATTCTGTGGTCTGGGCCATATTTTCCACAGGTCCGGGGGCTTTGAAGAATTCCACCTTGGTTTTGAGGAGTGTGAAATTTGCTTTAGAGAAGTTTTTCACTGTGGTTTTCTGGGCAGGGGGTGGGGTCGGGATGTGAATATCCAGTTAGATTAGTTTATGGTCTGATCTTACCAGTGAGGGATACACTTCTGGTCTGGAGCATAGAGCCCCCATGTTGGTGATGATCAGGTCCAGTATGTTTTCCCCTCTTGTGGGAGTGGTAACAAGTTGTTCCATAGCATTTGAGTTTATAAATTCTAGGAACCTTTGTGCTAGGGTGTTGGAGCTAGAGTAATACTCCCAGTCTATGTTTGGGTAGTTGAAGTCGCCAAATATGATGGTGTTTGGAGAGACCTTCATATTTTCCAATGTTCTCAGGAAGGCCGAGTGGGGTTCCTGGGTTTGGGAGGGTGATCTGTAGCAGGCTATAAACTGGAAGGCAGTTTTACCCACTGTTAGTTGCACATGGATAGTCTCTGATGCTTCGTGCTGTGCCACCAACCTGGAGGTGTGGGTATCTTTGACGAATATTGATACTCCCCCATCTTTTGTGGTTTGGTCCAAGTTTTGGGGCCAAAAAGCATGGTATGAGGTATAACCTGGTAGTGCTGGAGTGCTCTCGGGAGCCTTGAACCAGGTTTGTGTTACTGCACAGATATCGATGTTCTCCATGCTAAGGAGAGTTTTGAGTGCATGCATCTTGAGGTTTAGACTTCTGGCGTTGAGTAGCATTACTCTTAGTTTCTTATCCCTTGTGATACCTATGGAGGTGGGTTTGTCTTTTGAGCCTTGTCTAAAAAAGGCACTATGGGGGTGGCAAGAGCCTTTGCCAATATCCGAAAGCCCAGGGATGACAGGTGCAAGCCATCCCTAGCGAAGCACCATGGCTTGTCGAGCATGTCATCCCAGGCTGACAGGCATTGGATCCCCTTTGAATGACACCAATACTTAAGCCAATTGTTGAAATTGATCATCTTGTCTTCATATTGTGGCATCATTCTTGGTGAGGGTAAGATGCTACTCAAGGTCAGGGTCATACCGGCCTGGGCTACATGCTCAGAGAGCTCCTCTATGTCTCTCTTCATGTAGTCCAGGGAGGTACGTCTCAGGTCACTCACACTAGCATGGACAATGATGGAGTCATATTTGTACTTGCCTTGGAGTGACCTGAGTGCTTGTGTTATGTGGTGGATCCTAGCACCCGACAGGCAGTTCACCATGACCTTCTCTTTGTTCAGCCTGGTGAGCAGGACATCAGTGTGCCTGATGATAGAGTCACCTATTACAAGTGTATCAGGTGTGTTGTTTAGCCTTAAGGGCTGTGACTGTTTGGCACACTGGCTTTGTGAGCTATGTGTTGCACGTGTTTTGTTTTGGGGTAGCGGTTGCTTGGGTGTCTGCTTTGGAGGTCTCTGCTGCTTAGGCAGATTTTTATTTAGAGCCTCCGAGTATGCTTTTGTGTGTTTATGTGTTTGGTTTGCTGTCGTGGTAGGTCTATGTGAGACTGGAATTGTAGTGAGTGTGGTTTCCTTCTCCTCCTGACTGGTTACGCCAGTACTGAGTTGAGAGAGCTTAGCCTTCAGTTTGGCTATATGGTTGCATCTCTCACATGTGTTGGAATTTGTTGGGAGGAGGAGAGGGTTGTCTGTGTACATGAGGCAGTTGTAACATTACCTCAAGATTCCCAGATTCACCAGCTGGACCGGAGAGGAGATTGACAGCTGACCTTTGGACATGCTAGAATAGTATTGGGAATTCCTTTATAATTGAAAAAAAGGGCCAATGGGGAACAAGGTACTCAAGGGGAGTTTGTGAGGGTGTAGTGCTTTTAATTTTTTAGTGCTGACTTATATAATTGCTTTAGTGAGCAAGCGCCAGGCTTTAGAGTAGGAATAGGGTGTTTATTATGAGAACTAGTTCAGTTCTATGGGAAAAAGTGAAGAGCAGACTTTGTGGAGCCGAGAATGGTTTAAACCCAATTAAGCGGAGCTGCCCGATGCTGCGCTATGCGCAAAATCGCGCCAAAGTTGGTTTTATACAGGGGGACTTGAAAGAGCTAGAAATTGGCCCAAAACAGCCAATAGACTACCAGATTCTTGTGCTGGGAACACTCCTCCAGGGATAGATAGGCTGCTCTAAGCTCCCCACTGCCACTGGTGAACAAAGAAGCCTCCCTTTATCCAAGAAAGGAAATGAGCAACACAGGAACTTTCCAAAAGTCCAGAATACAGCAAAGCCTGTATTTGGACTACTCTAGGTCAGGAAAGACGGGAAACAAGGATAATGTTTTTGTTTTTTTTTCTTTTTTGCAACAAACAGCAGGAAAATGCAATACATATGTAACACAGGCTAGCACACTTGAGTGTGTAGCCTCAACAGGTAAATGCAACAAACAGGACAAACTTTAAAAGTGCAGGTGCAAAAACAACTTTAAACAGTTCAAGAAGCAGAAATACTTGCAGTTTAGCTAGATCGGACAGTCGCCCAGGTAGTAGCAGGAAAAAAAACACTTTTATCAGGTTAGCAGTCTCTCTTTTAGCCTCTCTGCTGCTAGCACCACTCTGCAGGACCACGAGGAGCTTGGCTGAGTAGTAACAAGCGCAAAAAATGTGCCAAAGCGGGTTTTATACAGGGGGACATGAAATAGCTAGAAATTGGCCCAAAAAGGCCAATAGACTATCAGATTCTTGTGCTGTATGTTGTGTTGGGATATTAGTAGGAAGTGTGATGTGATAGGAGGTGAGGTGATAAGTTGTAGCTAGTAGTGAGAGAGTGATAAGGTTGAATATATACATGATGATTTGATGCACTGGAGTGAGTGTGGTTAAGTAGTGGGAGGACTGACTTGGTTGCAGTCTAAGAGGATTAGTAGTTGATGTTGGTTGTGCTGTGATGTGTTTGGTGCAGTGTATGTGGGAGGAGTGTATAGGTATAAATCTAGAGGTAGTGGGAGTGGGTGGGAATTGGGGGCAGGGCAAAGGAGCAGAGTGAGCCCGAGTGTAGTGAGGGTGAACAAAGCGGGTTGAACTATGAGGCAGATGATTACTGTCCTGTTCAGTTATCCACACAACTCTTAATTTGTACCTACAATTCTAATTCTACACAAAATTTAACTTTTAATACATGCTGGCTTCTGTAAGTGTTCTACTTTTCTGTGCCATATCCTCCATCCCTATAGTAAATTTGATTTGCTTAATTTATGAATGCAGTATTAACCTGTGCTGGCCAATCATTGCAATTACCAACTTCAAAAATGGTGTCTTGCCTTAAATATCAGAAATACATATGATGCATGTCTGAGCTGAATCCCACTGAAAATTCCTAACATTTCTTCCACACCAATGGAAATGACATGTCATTTCTGCTGTAATTTGAAAAAGAAAGAAATTAATTCAAAGCAGTGTTTTAAGCTTATTAAGTTTCCTAAGCTTTTACTGAGAAGCAAAGCTCACATTCATTTCCAGAAACTTTGTTCTTGTAGCTCTTAATTAATATAATTAACTCTGAATTCACATTCACCTTAAGTAAAGATAATTTCCTCTACAGTAACTTCATTCATAAGGAGCAACTTTGGACTGTTTGTTATTTGTATTAATGAAATTCACACCTACTGTGTACTACTGAAATATTTCTAGTGAATGATGTCTTATTATATAACATAGTCCACATACTGTACAATGACAAAGGAGAAACTATACCATCCTCCATATATGCTAAACTTTAAGATGCTTGCTTAATGAAAGAACATAAAATTTGCTAGTAAGACTTGGGAGCATTTGGACAAACATCTGCTTTGATATTTTAAAAATGAGTCAATGCACTTGCAATTATGTTTAACTAATGTTAGCCACTGTCTGAATCAGCAAAATGGTGGCACCTTACCTTACTTTGGGACATCGTCCTAGGTCCATGCCCATTGTCCTGAGTGAACTCTGGCCCTGGTGTACAGCTGACAATAGCATGCATCCCATATTCACAAGATGGCTTACTCAAACCTGCTGACACCTGCATCTTGCAGTTGGAAAGATGAGGCTCACTTCCAGTACAGCTCACTTTGTGCACCCAAAAACTATTCTTCTTTGAAAATCTGCTAAGCCTAGAGACAGATGAAACACAAAGTCATGATGTAGGTCAAACACAAGTAGATCACTACAGTGAATATTAAAAGAATAACAATTAGCCCTGAATCTGACACACAATGCTATAGCTCTGATTGTGACCTACATGACACGAGTCTGATTAATAGTTTGGATACTGAAAATCCCCAGATGGATGGAAGAATGTGACCTTTTGTTGACATGCTCACACATTGCGAGATATTCCGTTGTTCCTGGCCTGTGGTCTTGTCACTCCAGGAAGGGGCACAAGACCATTGACTAAAGCAGGTCACCAGTTGAAAGATATGTGACCACCCAAATCTGTGATAGTAGCCCTTGCAGGTGCATGTATAGAAGTGTACATGCTCTCTTGATGGAACAAATGTGCCTGTCATGGTGATATTGGAGCTCAGGTTACTACCAGGAGGAGAAGGAAGTAGGGACAGAGGAAAGAAAGGGAGAGGTTAGGGAAGTAAACAAACTTCACTCATGGTTATCTGGTCACAGCCAAGCCTTGACTAGTTTTCACTCAAGAGTTGAACTGATGAGCTTTTGTGGCTCTTACTCAAGAGGGGAATCAGTGGACACCAGATCTCTAACCCTAGTGCAGAACAAATGGGAAGCCAAAGCAGTGGACTGATCACCAACAGACATGGGGGGAGAACAAAATCTATATATGAAGAAACAGAACAATAACCCTTCAGATTCTAAAAATGATATAACCATGAAGTAAAATATCTTCACACACAGAAAACAATCAGTACATTTATTCAGTCCAGCTTCAATCTTTCCTTTACGCAAATGATTACTTTCAGTAATCATGATTCTCAGTGTTTTTTTTAATTAAAAAAAATGTTCATGGATAAATTCTCTACTTCATGTTTCCAGGTTCTAGAGTTCAGGTCTGACCTCCAGTCACTCCCTGTGTGAAGATATATGTTGCACTCATATTTGCAAGGATTGTTTTCTGATACTATTTGTTTCTTCCCAATTACATTTGATGGGCTTGAAGTGTACTTTTGTTGAGCACATGTTATTCAAATCTAAGTGATCCAACAACATTGCACTTGGAAAGGCAGTGCATTAGCACAGTAGTGGCAGAGGTGAGATTGCAGTACACCTGGGAAGATATTTTCATCTTTTGCCCAGTACTATGCAGTCTTGGAGTTGTTATATGTAAGTTAGCAGGCATGTGGGAATATGCGGGGAGGAGGCTTGTCTCCTTAAAAAAAACACTAAAATATAGATTTTGTTGTATTTTTATAATCCATCTTTCAGTGTATTGTACCTCAGTAGATAAATATGAGCAAAGCAAAATGCGATAATTTGCCTATGACCCATATTTGATATATAAATATATGCACACACGCACATAATATGCATGTATATTTAGCTAGATAAAGACATAGATATGCAGATAACTAGACTGAGATATATATATAATAGATGCATCATTCTTATCCTTTGGATGTGGCCCAGCTTATGGGCAAAAAAGGTCCACGGACCAGCAGCCAGTCAATTAACCAGTTAACAAACTGTAAATAAATAATGGCCTTATGAATGTATCTACATAATCTGCACACAAGACTTACAGACTAGACCACATCAGGGAAGAAAAAGCCAACAAGCTTGAGGAAATCAAGGTGCTTTAAGATTTTGTAGACATCTGCCTGAACCATTACTGATTTATTTAAAAGCAAATGAGATGTTTTAAGTCTATGTAGAGGCTCAAATTCTTCTGTTAAAAATTGCAAAGTAAATTTTTGGAAGTTATCTGGCTTCAGATGCATCTGTACTCATTTTATTAAATTTTCCTGTTTTTACGGTTTCAGTTTTCCTTGCCATTATTTAAATTCAGACAATGCTGATTCACTTTGTAGTTGTAGTTTGTATCACTGTCCCATGTGTATTTTATACATGTACTTGCAGCTAAGTATTTATTTGCTTTTGTTGACAGTGAAAGTCTGTCTGGGTTGAAACCACTTTTTTCACTGGAAACTTGGGTAAAAAGCTCCAAAACTAAAGAAATTAAACAATACGTATCATACAAAGTTCTGCTTACAGTATAATGGAAAGAAGAAGAAAAAAGTAGCGCAATAGAGTTAGACACGACTGTCCTCTCTGCTGTGCAGCATCCATCTGGGAAATGTCATACACTTTTTTGCCCCCTTAATTCCCAATATAAATACATTCATACAATCCACTCCGTCCCTATTATAAAGCAAAAATGCTTACCTTGTTTGTGGATCAGTCATCTTCATATTCCAGAGCTTCCTGCAACAAAACAGAGTCAAAAGTTAAGTGTTTATAAACGTATGCTGTTGTTTTGAAGGGGAAAGCGTACACTGGCTGTAAATTCCACATCATGAAGTGCTACACTCACTGTGCGACAGTGAAAGGAGTAGAAAAGTTGTGCATTACAATACAAGCCAAATTGTTTTCCCTGCTTTAGCTATTAAATTGCTATACAGAGAGGTCTGCAGTTATTCTTCCTTTATACCTTTATGTAAGAAAGTTTGACTGCTGTTCACAGAAGGTCAGCACAGGGTACACAACAAAGCAGTGCTGGTAGCTGCCCATGAACAGTGTGTGGGGGATTATAAGAGACAGCACAGCTGCAAAATGATCTAAACAGCATGGTATGTAACAGTGCATGCTAATGAATGAATATTGACATGTAAACAAGTGATCTGATGCAAATGACCCACATGTAATATGCAAATGAAGGAACCCAAAATGGCCCAGTTCAAAGATGTACAAAAAGAAGTGCTATGCAGTGGTACATACCTACTATGAAAACCAGGATTCATGGTGTACATGACAGAAGTAATTCTTAAAGAGCATTAGTAGTAACACAGTAGCATGTTTTGGGAGCCACTGTCAAAGTCAGTTCTCTCAGTGTTGGATGTTTTGGCCATCTGTACCAATTAAAGAAGTACAGACAGTGTCTTGTACTGCTGACAGCCAACAAATTGCCGACTGTATCTGAGTGGATAGGGAAATAGTAATGGACCTTCTAGCACATTAAATATAGAGAACATTTCTCTGCACCCTCAACAATTACTTGTCAATACTTACACATTGGAGCTAAATTATTATCTGTTACCTCAAACTTTATTTTTCTCAAATCTAATTCAGAATCGTCCTCAGGGCATGACAAAATAAACCCCTTCTAAATCACGATAAGGTGGTATTATCTAAAATTAATATAAAACACAAGTTCTACATATGACAGCATTACAAAATATAAACAAACTGATTGACAGACTACACAGACATACATGCTTGCATTTCAACAGCTTACTACAAAATGGCAGTCAGGCTTGCACATGCTCAGTATTTATACACTTGTGTAAGCCCCTAGAAAGCTTCTTAAAGCTGTACACACACACACTGAACTGTCTTTAAGTATACCTCGTGAACAGGGTCTACTTTAGTTGCTCCATAATAATTATATATACTCTGAAAGCGAGTTTTTAAGTAAATTAAGGGAGTAATTATAGGTACTTCTTATTTGAGGAAAAAAAAACAAATATATATTTACAAAGTGATGGAATTTATATACTTGCTTTCTGAATGACATTTGTATCTTTTGAGAAGATACAGAGGAGGAATTAATGACATTTTTTGATTATATTCAAGGATTTACTATTTTTTGTTTAATTTACACTCAGTCATGATACCTTAGATGTGACTTACTTGGATGTAAGGATTTCTATATCATATAAGCAATATTGTTTTTAGATTAGCACTGTTTAGAAGGGATATATTCTCTAATTCCTATACACAATATAATAGTGCACACCCAGGGAATTAAAAGAAAAATATTGTAAAAGGGCAATTTTAGTGCAACGTGCAGGACATGTGAATGTTATGATTTTGAATGTAAATGCAATGTAGTAAGAAAACGTTTCTTGAAAGGGGCTACCGATTGGAACTAGGAGATGAGACCATGAAAGTAGTAAACACAGGTTGGGGTATTAAATTTACAACACTTTTAGGCAAAGGTACAGATAGGAGTGACATGGTAACAAGTGACAACTGTGTAAAAAGGTTTGATAATGGTATGATTATTAAATACCATCAAGATGAAAATGTTATAAAGGAAAATATCGGCATAATTCTCGAAACTACCAGATATCTTTTCTTAATTACCTGTGTTTGTTTACAAGAGGGGTCAGAATATATTGGAAAGAAAAAATAATGACATGGAACATTCTGGATGGACCCCATAATGGACATTCAGTTGAAGAATGTGTAATCAATGTGCATTCATAGCTAACACAGGCAAACAGTTTTTAACAAGGTGCACTAGGGTGTTAATTAGTAAAAAGTACTATAACTGAATGTAGTCTATTTAGCGTATTGTACACAATGTCCCTCGCTTTACATAGGTAAGACTGAAGGTGCATTAAAAAAGCATATTTATAAGTATATATATATACACACACACATATATATCTATAAATGTAAACTAAGAACAAAGATACTACACAACAATAAAACTTAAATGAATAAGAACAAGCTTTCCTATGAAAATGCTTTTTTTCAAGTAAATTTTAGAAAACTCTACATGCAGACAACAATACAATTAAATGTGACTGAGTTGTATGAATATGAATGGATAACTAGACTAAATGCCACAAATGAAGCAGGCATAAATGATCACTGCCCCTTTAAACCTGTTCTGAAATAAAGGGGATTAGATCATTCATTTATTAATTAATTTAATTGTAGGTATGCATGTGGAGTTTTCTAAAATTTACTTGAAAAATGGTTTTCATGCAAAAACTTGTGTTAATTTTTTTTTGTCATGTACTATCTTTGCTCTTCATTTATATTTCATTTTTTTCACATATAGTTGTCCTGCAGTGTTTTATCTCTTTTTTTTTTTTTGCATCTCTAAATGTGTTGAAGCTAATGCTCTGTGTACTCTGTACAAGCTTAAGAAAGTATGCAAGGATAGTGCATTCCAGTATATTCAACTGGAAGAAATGATTATGAGCCCTAGAGGTGGCCCACGGTAGCATGCATAGGTCTACTTTTTGTATTTATTTATTATTTTTATGTTGTGAGTAATGGCCATTACTAAATTCAAACAAGAATATTTCAGCAGCTGTAAGCAAAAGGGGTAAAAACTTAAAATGAATTTTTGAAACCCCCTGAGTAGAAATCTAGTGCCCATAAAAGGAACGGCTAAGTGTGGGCATTGTAATCAGTGCCCATGCATACTAGAAGAAGATTTTATTGTTTTAAATGAGGGCAAAATGAAAATTAAATTAACCAGCTCATGTAATTGCCTTACAGCCGGAGTTGTATACATTGCATTGTGACCCTTGTGGTGCATTTTACACATGTAAGACCAAAAGAGCTTTAAATAAGTGCATTTATGAGAATACTCATGACATTTTAAGTAGAAATTTGAAGAATGCCTTGTATAAGCACAGCATGACTTGTGAAAATTATCAGTCATTCAGATTTGGGATCTTAGAAAAGGTGAAATCAATTCCAAGGGGTGGCCCATGGGAAACAATGTTAGAGTCTAGGGAACTGCTGTGCAACTCTGTTTAAATTCGCAAGACCTACGTGGTTTGAATGAAAATGTTTCAGTTGTACATAAACTGAATATCAGAGCTATGAACTTATACGTCCAGTTTTTACATTTATTTATTATTGTTATATTGTGAGTTTCATGCTATGTTTTAGTGTGATTTTATTGATTTTATTACTATGAATATTTATGGCGAGCTTTTCCATGTCACAATATTATTTAGCTCTGTAGGTTGGTAATACGCCTTTAAGCTAATAGGATGGTGTTATTGAGAGTAAAGACTTTAAAAGGAGGGCTAGTGTTTATATTTGGTTCTGATGAAGTCCTTGACATGATAGAAAAATGAAAGTGCTTTACATTATAATAAAGGTATTTTCTTTATACTAATGGACATTTGTGGTATTTTAATTGATATTGAGCCCTCTCAACCAAATCTTCTAATGGGAAACAAACTGTTCTCACACCTTAATGAGTACATCTGGGCCTCTGCAAACGGGCTAAAGATCATTAATATGAACAAACATAGCTTGTGTAACTAAGCCAGACAGTTTCAGGTGTTCACTGAACTGTACGCTCTGTTTTCCTCATTGTAGCCAAGACTTTACCAGTGAAGTTAACTTACCAGGATGGGACATATTTTATCATAGAACTCATAAATCTGTAAGATATTTGACTCAAATTGTTCCTTGTATCACAAACAGTACCCATACAAAGTATGTAGTGAATTAGCAATATCCCCCTCAGTCACCACAATTTCTAGGAAATGCTTGGGTATTACTTCCATCTCAAAACAACTGCAACTACATTGGAGAACTGATCTACAGGTCAGGTACTCTTAAAGCCCACATAATTGAATGTAGCAAAATCTGAGACTCCCAGAACTAAAGCTTTACATGAACACTATAACATACTCAGAAATGAATGCAAAAGATCAAATGTCGCAGGAAGTGAAATTTTTATCTGTGTATGAGAAATATTGGAATATTGTTGGCAATATTCCAAGATTTTGTTGTAAGAATAAGAAGAACCTGAAACGGTTGCTATACTACGATGATTTTACTTTGAAAAAAGAAAAAAAGAGTAAACAAATGTGGTACTTTTCCTTGTCTAAATTGTAAATTTTGTGATGTTCATTGATAGGACTGATAAGTAATATCATCAGTTAACAGGCAGGACTTACAAATTAACAAATTATGCTGATTGTAATAGCAGAAATCATAGATATTTAGCTAGATGTCAAGTATGTTAGGATTTTTATGTAGGTAAAACTAATTGCACATTAAAGGATCGTATCTGTGAACATTTATCTGACATCAACAAGTGTAAATCAACAAATGATCTTGCTAAGCACATTTTAGACGAGGGTTAAAAACAGAGTTTCAGATTTCAGGTTTTATCTTGTATTAAAGTTAACCAATGTGGAGGTGATTTAAAGAATTATACAGAAATTGTTGAATTATGCTGGATTATAGAACTGGGAGCTGAAAAGTTTCTGGGTTTGAATGATATGGTCTCGCTAATACCAGTTTTGAAGAAATAGAATTTGAAGCATTCATTTATTTATGTCCCCTAATAGATTAATTATATTCATATTTATGTATATATAAGTACAGGTCTATGTTTAACTACTGAATAACATTTCCATCAAATGGCTAAACATCAAACACCAGGGGAAGTAAATAGTTAGCCAACATTTCCTCATCTCACAAAATGCAGCATTTCAAACCTACCCAGGTGGGGGGGGCTTTGCCCCCACACACCCCTAATTATATATAACAACTCTGAGACTGCACTACAATAAGGAAAAAGGCAGACTGGGAAGTGTTGGCTGACTAGTTACCTTCCCATTCACTGAAATGAATGTTCACTGAATGAACATTTGATGGTTAAGGTTTGATGTTTAGGTATTCAATGGAAATGTTATTTGACAATTAAACATAGACTCATGAGTACAGGAAATAATATTATTTGATGAATTAATGCTGTTATAAAAGATCGACTTTATAGCTTGACTGAAGTAATAGCAAAAACACGTTTGCAATTCAGTTTATTCATTTTTATATCCAATAAAGTTGTAGTTTGCTGGTTCATGGTGTTAAAGGGGTTTATTGCAACTAACATTTGGATGGGGAAGAAATCCATCCCTGGTTTGGTACATTTCTCTCAAATGGACACAGACAGCCTATAAATTGTTCATCTCCCTATACCCTGCTTTCACTTATCAAGAGTACAATAACTTTTCAGAGATTTGAAATGCATGGCTAGGCTGAAAAGGACCTAAGTGGTCATTAGTTTGGTACCCATCTATGAACCTATAGGAAGGGAGGTGAAACAACCAGCAGTCCGGGTGCAGATCTAGTTCAACAGGACTGAGAAGAAATTTTTCTTTACAGGGATCATGCTGAAAATGGAAATAACTACAATAATCTGAGAGTATAATATGACAGATGACTTTAGAGTAGATGTGACAGGAAAATACAGACTATAAGATAGATAGCTACAAGGAGCTAGCTACAACATGCAATCTTCTTTTGCTGGAATCATATGCTTTCGTGAAAGTTTATATGTTCATATGATGGCTCAACATTCTTTCCATCAACAGTGTATCACCTTTTCACTTGCTGAATTTCATCTAATATTCTTTCCTTTTAAATTATAACAATGAGTAAAAAGCTGACACAGAAAAAAACAATCAGTAAAAACTAAAAGAAAATTCTAGCCAAGCTAGCTACAGACATGCATGTTTTAGCCTTCTTATGGTCTCATCAGCACAGCACAAGTTGACTGTTTGACTAAGCATTATAAACACAGGGCTGTTATACCCAGGTGATGTTCATTACCCTTAGGGTGTCTGCAAAATATCCCAACTAACAAACTAAAACAATGAGTAAAAAGGTAACACAGAAAAAACAATCAGTAAAAACTATAAGAAAATTCTAGCCAAGCTAGAATTTCCCCTGTGTTATCCCTCAAAATTCTTGTATTAGAGGCACATGGGATATATGCAAATGACAACAGATGTTTCTGCTATAAGGCAATTCTGAACGCCTATGACATTTTTCTTTTTAAGTCATTTAAATGACAAATTCAGGCTGTGGACATGCATGTTTCGGCCTTGTTATGGTCTCATGAGCACAGTACAAGTTTGGTCATAACAAGCCCCAGAGCACTGCCTTTTAGGAGACTTGCTTCGAGTCATGCAGTAGGCACCCAGAGAGTGAGGGAATGAACCTTAGGACTACAAGAAGCAGTTCATTAAAATCTTACCATCTTATCCCTCTGTGCTAACTGTGCAAATCAAGAACTGTAATAGTCTGATTGTAATATCCATGATTGCAGTGAAAATCTAGATGCAGAGTTCATAAAAGTACCACATTCTGAAGAAGTTCTAACAGACACAGTCCACAAAACAGTAACATCATTAATAAGCACCTGTTAGTGCAAAATAATAGTATAACACAAGGCAGCTGATGTAGGAAATGTTCATCTGCCATAGCAGTCATAAAATTACCTACCACAGGAGCAGTATAAAATGGCAAATATGTTAAACATTTCTGAAGCCTATTAAGATACTGCAGCAAGTGGTATGACAGGCAAATTATCTGCTGAAGGTTATTGTAGTTAGTTGCTGAATGGCAGGAAGTGAAGGCTATCAAGGTGATTGCTAGTTATGTCACAGCCTTTTGGAGTCAGTGCTTGCTGGCTAGGGATCATATTTTTTGAACATCTTTGGGGTTTTTGACCTTAACACTGCGAATATTTTTAGAAATCAAACGGACTACATTATAAGAACTGACCACTGTACAAGAAACACGCACTCTCATGTGAAATACTCAAACCATAGGCATATTTTGAAGGATGAAAGATTCCACCATCCAGTTACAGCAAGACAATTCCTTTTTTCAATGTAGCTGTATTTGTTTCATTAAAAATATACAGTATGTGGCTGGATGCCAGTACAAAGCCTCCTGTACCAAAAATACTGAGGTGATTCACGCAGCAGTTATAGGAGCAGATAGGACCATCACTAGTAGAAATTTTATTTATGCTGTGGCCAAGCACACAGTGAAATGCAAAACAGACCATTTCGACACAAAGCAACAAATGCATTCATGTTTCAGTGCTTGACAGTTTTGTGTGTCAGTATGTCGGGGAGGGGACTATATGAGAACATTATTAGGTAAAGAACCTAACTGGTAGTGCAAATTGGAGACTGACACAGCAGATGTACTTTTGTCTGTTCATTTAATATATAAAGTAGGTGACTGTGGGTGCCATAATAAGTTGTCAAATTTTGATTAGGATTAATTTGCACTGTAAAAGCCTGAGGAATAATTTTAAACTGAAATGTTTCTGAATATAAGTTTTATATATATTTTTGATTATGCAGTTTGCTGCTTTTATACTCAGTATTGTATGAGTTTCTGCTGGTCTGCCTGCTAGATTTTAGTCTATTGTTGACTACAGTTGATAAATATATAGTCTACTGGTTTGTATAGCATGAGATGTTCAGTATTCTTGGGTAGAAAGGTGGCACAAACAATATGTTAGAGAATCTGCTAGCAAGGACTATGTCATATGATTTTCTTATGGAAAATACAGTCCAAATGGTATAAATTCAAGTATAAGAATACAGAGGGTAGATTACAGCGATGTAAAGTTAAACAGTAGAGCACGATGACATGTACAGGAATATAATCAAATGGTCACTTTCATAAAATGGATGGATATACTGAAAGGAAAATTAATGACAAATTTCGAAGCAGTCAGTATTGTTTAAATGGGGAGGTAGACTCTCATGACGAGATTATCTTTCAAGAAACAGAGAAAGAACTTGGCGTACTTCTCAACTGTCCAAATTTTTGGTTATTATTTTTGGTCTGTTCCTCACAAAAATTATGTTTTTTCTGGCAAATCATTGAGGAGTAACATCACTAAATAATGACAGACATTTTATTTTCTGACTTCATATCCTTCAGGAAATGCAGGTTAATGCAAAACCTGTTGTTATAGCAACTTTCTATGTTTTATAAGAGTAATAATTAAACTCTGTCCTTGATTTTTGGCCGTTGCACCCCCCCCCCCAAATTTGGTTTCTCCATATTTCTTGCCCTGAGGTCTTGAGAGGTATCCCAGTGTGAGGGAAGAATATGAGAAAGTCTAAAAAACTCTTCAGTCTTTCTTGCCACGTGGTGCCCGAAGCAAAAGCAGTTCTCAAGTGCCGGTCGGCCGACTCCTGAGATTTTAGAAATTGAATTTCAGATCCAAAGTCTTCTATAAAGCTAAGTACCCCGTTGGGGACACTTTTTTCTTGCTCCAGACCGATGTCAGAGAAAGTTAACAATTGTATTTCTTGTGGGAAGCAAATACCTCATAATATTCATTCTTACTGTATTCCTTACCTAGGCCCTGAACACAACATTGCTAGTTGTCAGTTTTGTGCTAGATTTAACCAATGCACTATTAAGCGTCGGTACAATTTTTCTTTTCATTACTTTGGACAAAGGTTTAACTACATAATGCCATCGGAACAACCGATAACCGGAGTTCATAAAAAGTGCAAGGAAAAAGAAAAGGACAGGCATCCGAGGTCCAAAACCGATGACAAACCCTCTTCTAGGCCAGTCGCCGGTTCTCAGTGAGGCGCTTTCGCAGCCCCTGACACCCGCTACCTGAGAGCCACAGGCCGCCTCCGACTCCCACTTGGAGACAACTAGGCCTCTGGATACTCAAGGTATTGGGCCTTCGGAAACTAATCCCTCAGATGGGTCCAGAGCCGCTGAGCAGGCATCGGCTTCTGAGGGTGTTTTCAGATCTACCCAGCTTTATATCAAGCCAACTTCAGCATCCAAGACAAAGTCTAAAACAGTTTTAAAGACAAGGAAACAAGTACAGCATTCTCCAGGACAGACTTTCATGCCTAAGAAACAGATGCTTAAAATGGCCGAAGACCTAATTATTTGATCAGGGGTTCCCATCCCCCTCCTGATAAGAGACCTAGGCAAGATACTGAATATGATTCCTCTGATCAGGTTTCCATTTCCTCTGACTCCTCTTCAGAACAGGGATACTCTATTCCTCCCTATGAGGATTCTGATGCTGAAGAATCTATTCCTTCAGCTTCTCCTCCTGAGGATTACTCATTTGGGGAAACCCTGCATACCATGAAGGAGCATTTCCACTGGGAGAGCCAAGATTATTCTGATTCTAAGAAAAGGTTCAGAGACTTTCTTTTACTACCACAGCACAGACCTCTTGCTATTCCACCTGTTCTCGACATTGTAGATGATGTATTTTCAGAGTCCGGCCTGTCCCCCGACTCTTTACCTCCTGCACCTGTTAAGCCAGACAGATACTACAGGGTTCCAGATTCTCATAAATTTCTATATAAAAACCCTGCTGCTGACCCAGAAACTATTTCTCAGGGTCCCAAAGAGGTCAAGACTGCTACTGTCCCCTCAGATAGAGATTCTAGGGCACTGGACAGATGGGGGAAAAAGTTTACACTTCTGCTACCTTGGCTGTAAGGGCTTTAAATTGTCAGTTTCGTATGCTTAAATATCAGCAATACTTAATGTCGCTGTTAAAACAGAAAATGTTGACAAATTCTGAATGTTCTGAGAACAAGGAATTGCAGGATTTATTGCATGCAGCTGAACAAGTGGGAAAACATACTTTGCAATGTGGTTATGATTCACTGGAGGCCTCCTGCAGGGCCACTGTAAAAGGTTCTGTTATTAGAAGGCATGCTTGGTTAAAAGAACAGACTCTGCCTGATCATGTTAAAGCAAAATTATTGGATGCTCCATTACAGCATGATACTTTGTTTGGTGTTAAGGCAGAAGAGGTGTTGAAGAAAATGGAGGATAAAGCTAAATCTATGCAGACAGTGAAGGATTTCTTACAGGTACAGCCACCCAGATTTAGCAGGAACTGGCCTTCTAAGAATTGGTCCTTTCCCGTGTCAGACAGGCCACAAAGAGACAGATACAGATGCCCTAGAGGCAGACAACAGCCTCAGGGCTCATACAGGCCCAAACAATGGGGTGCTTCTACCTCCAAAAGTGGAGAAGACAAATCACAGTCATACAGGAAACAGTCCCAATGACTTCCCTCTGCCAGTGCCAAGCATTTATCTTTTGGCAGCACCCTTAGGGGGAAAGCTCGCACTTTTTTCACAAAATTGGCACACGATCACCCAGGATAAATGGGTCTTAAATATAGTCTCTCAGGGCTACAGGTTCCACTTTCACACCCTTCCAAAGGCAAAAGGTATGCCAGACCGGCCACACAATCAATGGGCAGAGGCACAAAAACAAGTTTCATCTTTCATGGACATGAGGGCTATTCAGCCAGTGCCACAACAAGAGCAGGGACAAGGATTTTACTCAAGACTTTTCTTAGTACCAAGAAAGGACAAAGCATGGAGACCAATTCTGGACCTGTCTATTCTAAATACTTTTCTGGACATTCCGAAATTCAAAATGTTGACTCTGCAGCAGCTTCTGCCCATGCTGGGCATGAAGGCTTGGCTTGTAACTTTGGACCTCAAAGAGGCATACCTGCATGGCCCAATCAGACAATCTTGCAGAAGATACCTCAGATTCATAGCTGGCTCAATGCACTACCAATTCTCTGCGTTGCCCTTTGGCTTATCTACTGCGCCCAGGGTCTTCACAAAATGCCTGGCACCAGTAATTGCATTTTGCAGACAAAGAGGAATACAAATATATCCCTACTTGGACGACTGCCTTATTCAAGCAGAGACCAAAGACATTCTACTAAAGCATTTGGCGTTTGTAAAAAGATTACTAATTTGCCTAGGGTACACAGTAAACGAAAATAAATCAAAACTAGTACCCTCTCAAGAGATAATATTCCTGGGTGCAAGCTTAAATACAACTGCCCATATGGCTTATCTCATGCCAGACAAACAAAGGCTTCTTACTTCAAAAGCATGGCAACAAAGACCCAGTTATCTGCAAGTACAATTCTGCAGGCTCTGGGCTACATGGCCTCCTGCATTCTGCTAATTCCATATGCAAGACTGCATATGAGGAAACTACAATGGTATCTAAAAAGTGTTTGGACTCAACATTGCCACAGCCTGGAATCATTAATTTCACTCATTCCCTGCCTGCAACAGGAGTTTTGATGGTGGGCACAGGCCTGTCCCCTCAACAAGGGACAGCCATTCACTTTACCCACAGCCAGGCAAACACTAACAACAGATGCATCAGATTATGCCAAAGGCATCTTCACATCAATCAAAAAGAGATGCTAGCTGTACAAAATGCCCTGACAGCTTTCAAGGACATCTATTGCTTAGGCAGTTCCTCGGGGGGGGGGGGGGGACTCTTGTCTTGGAAAAACTCACACTGCCTCCTTTTGAGCCAGCCAATACAGCTGAGATAAAATTCTTATCATGGAAAACAGCTCTGCTCCTAGCAATAACTTCAGCAAGAAGAGTCTCAGAGTTACAGGCATTAATGGCTGTGGAACCTTTTATTATCTTCCATCCGGACAGGGTTTCTCTAAGGACAAACCCAACATTTATGCCTAAGGTAATGTCCAGTGTGGCTCTTAATCAAACCATTCATTTGCCCACTTTTTACCCTAACCCACAGAATAAAGGAGAGAGACTTCTGCATTCTTTGGACATACACAGACAGCTACACTTCTATTTGGACAAAACTAAAGCTTTCAGAAAGACTGAGCAACTTTTAGTGGCATATGCTGCAGGATCACAAGGAAAGGCTATCTCAAAGCAGACTATTTCAAAATGGATAGGACACTGCATTTGTTTCTGCTATTCACAACATGGCAAATCAGTGCCTAAGGGAATTAGACCACATTCTACCAGGGCAACAGCCACCTCAGCAGCCTTCCTCAGAGGAGTACCAACCAAGGATATTTTGGAGGCTGCAACTTGGACTTCGATGCACACTTTTACTAAACACTACCACTTACCTCTTTACTCTAAATCCAGAGCAAACTTTGCCACTGCAGTTCTGCAGGGCCTTATAGCCACTCCTAATTCTATTTAGACCCAGCCGCCCAACCTCAGCTTTGGGATTCAACCCAAGTGTAATGACTGCAACAGTGAAACACGATGAACATAGTACAGTTGTGTACCTACCATAAATGTAGATGTTCGAGTGTATTCGTTGTTGCAGTCCAGGTTACCCACCCACCATCCCCCTTTCTTTGCTGGGACTTATCTGTACTTCTCTATCCTATACAACCTATGTGGTGTATTTGCTTGTAGATGAAGGTATTGTTTATTTTAGTGCATGCTTTTATAAGCCATGTTTTTTGGCCTACGCCTTCGGGGGCACCTGACATCTGGGGCAAGAAAAACTGAAGAAAATGGCGTCGGCTGCATCTTTTATACCCCTGGCGCACTGACGTCAGGGAAGAGGCGACAGTAACCGACGCCAGACCAGGACTTTGGAATTCAGGCCAACTTCGGGTAGCCTGCCAGCAGGATAACCCAAGTGTAATGACTGCAACAGTGAATACACTCGAACATCTACATTTATCGTAGGTACACAACTGTACTTTCTGGCATGTTTAGTCATACTTCAGTACCACTAGTTCTGACACGTTTAGTCATACTTCAGTACCACTAGTTCTGACACGTTTAGTCATACTTCAGTACCACTAGTTCTGACACGTTTAGTCATACTTCAGTACCACTAGTTCTGACATGTTTAGTCATACTTCAGTACCACTAGTTCTGACACGTTTAGTCCTACTTCAGTACCACTAGTTCTGACATGTTTAGTCATACTTCAGTACCACTAGTTCTGACACGTTTAGTCATACTTCAGTACCACTAGTTCTGACATGTTTAGTCATACTTTAGTACCACTAGTTCTGACACGTTTAGTCATACTTCAGTACCACTAGTTCTGATACATTTAGTCATACTTCAATACCACTAATTCTGACACGTTTAGTCATACTTAAGTACTACTAGTTCTGATAGTGACTGGTGCTCGTTACTTTCCACTTGCCTACAACTCTATCCCATGTTGACTCATCCATATATTTAACTGCCTTTACCTATTTCCTGGTTAATAAATTGTCTTATGTTTGTCTCTACTGCTGAAGTTTGTGTTAACTACCATTTTTTTAAATCAGGAATAAGCCAGGACTCTGTTACTTTCTTGCTCTTTTTTTACTTGGTTAACTGAAGTACATGCTAATGAAACCCTTAAACCTGTCAGCTATGATCCTGTCTCCCCCTGAGACAAATTAATCCTATCTACTAATGCAGGCCTTGAACCATCAAAATGAATGCCCAATTCCTTGTGAAGTCAAAAACCTGTCAAGCAATTCAACCACTTGTTAAGTTTCATGATGCAAAGCTTCACAGCCTCCTGCCTTCCTTGCATGTTCTCCTCCTCCTGAAGATGTAAAACAGATGCTTAGTCATGAAAGAGTTAAAAATAGTGTCGCCTGAGACCACTGTTCACTGTTTGGGACCTTCCCCTTTCCTCAGTGTTGTGTGACAGTGGCATTGGTATACATTAGTTTGGGGTGTAATTATAATTACCTCCCTGCAAAAAAAAAAAATAACTTTGAGGTTTGTTATTTGTTTATTTGTTATCTGGAGGTATTGGACTTCTGAGACCAAACATTTCCTGAGCAGACCTTGGTGTTCTTAGGTTTCATAGCAGAAGCTAATTTTACCTATGCCAAATATAAAGAGCAACTCTACATATATGTGACACATTTTTATTACAAGAAAAACATTAATTCAAATGTCTACTTTTATGGCATGGTATATTACTAAACAAACATTGGCAGTGGGAAATGAACTAACTTGTCATGCATAGAAGATTAAAACATGACTACTATCATAAGAAACTATTTTTTAGTTGAAGAATTTATTTTTGAAGACTTCGAGAAAAAATCAAAGCATGATAAAAGTTGTTTTGCTCACAAACAAACAAGAACCATGTCTAAATATTTCATATGATTAAAGGTACTTGTAATCACTAAGCAAAATATACATACATGTTATTGTCACAAGTTATCAGTCTGTGCTCGTAAGTTCAAGCTACAATCAACATTTCTCACAAAAGACTTTCTGACTTTCTATAATTATTTTCAATAAACGGAGCATGTCTGTTCATAATTAGAATTTTCTCAGAGCAGACATCCTCTGTGATATCACAGTAATCTTCAATTAATGTCACAGCATTACCAACAGCATTTTACTTCTCAGTGAAATGAAAAAAAAAAAAACTTGAAGCTTTTATTTGCCTTTACTGCCTGTGACAAAATGATCCTTACAGGTGAAAGTTGAAGGAATGTTATCACATGGAACTGAGCCCTGTGCTTACGTAGAGGGGCAGGTCCAATATCTTCATTTCCCATGATAATAAAATGAATCCCATTAAGAGGTATACAATTTATAGGGCTACAAAATAATGCAGTCAACTGACTGAACAAGTACACTGTGGGCAAACACAATACACAGGTTTCTCCAAAATGACGCAGGTAACAGTCAGCACAAAAGTATACCACTATTTTCCCAGGCTGGGTAGGACATGGCAAAGGCACAGGGCAGAATTTTGTCACACTATGATGCATGCATGCACTAATGAAAGGTAAGATTATTAGCGATATAAAGGATGGTAGGCTTCTGTTCACGTACAGAATTGTGACGGACATTGTTGGGACAGGCTAAACTGCAACAACCATAAATCACATATAGCAGTATAGATACAAGCTTCTCTCTCTGCTTTTTCTCAGAATGATTACCATGTGGCTTGATAGATTATGTGCCCTGTGTTGAATATAGTGTGGTTGATCAAAGACCACTTGATTAAAGCCCATCAGACTGTAGCCAAGGCAAGACAATGAATAAAGATTTTAGTCCACTTTCTCATCTGTGGTAGCTTTGCCCTGTAACTCCTAATGCATAAATAGTTCTTTCCCAAACACTATTAATTGTAAATAATTCTGAGACCACCATTGCAGAAATTTGTAAGAAATTAAGAACTCTCCATTTCATCAGTCTTTTTTTTTCACTCAGTTATTAACCATATGATTTCATACCTTGTTTTCTGGGATTATATATATATATATATATGTATATATATATATATATATATATATATATATATATATATGGAATTAGTGTGACATGTAAGATTCGTTGCATCAGTGAAAAGAACCCTGTGGTGACAACACAATGCACAAACATAGTTCAGGAAATATTTCAACAGTTGCAGATCAATTAAGCCTCACTTGCATTCATAGAAAATTGATAGAAATACAGAGAAAAGTGACCCGCATTCTTGGATGTTAACAGTCTAGTAGTACCTCACCTTCCACACTTTGGTGATGCTTTTGACATCTGATAAGTCTGAGATAGTGATGACACAGTATCCCAGAGTGATTATAGTCACATGGTTGGGAACTACATATCCCGTCTGTTAAGTTACTGGATCCCAAACATATATGAATACAAACACACACAACACAAACCCACACAGCTGTGAGGTCATACAGTTATTGAGGCACTTTCTGTTCTGTTCATCTACTTAATTTTCCAGCACTAAGCATCACAGAGGTACTATACTACAGAGTCCATGGTGCAGTGTTCAGCTAGGGTTATGGTCTGTCTGTCCATTTAGGTTCCCTCTGGGCATTTTCAGTACACTATCACAACCTGACCATGTACTGGATGACTGGCTACTGTAAACTGCCCTTGTATTTTGCATTAGTGTATGTCCTTGTTCCTCACATTATGAATGGAAATGGTTATAACCCTTTTTATTTATTCATTTGTTTGTTTGTTCGTATTGTTTGTTTGTAAACTAGATGAGTGGACTGTTCAATGGCCCTTTTAAGCCACTTCCTGGACTTTAAGGCAGAAATAACTGTACAATGAATAGCGTACTGCTATACACAAAAATAAAAATTAAATCAGTTTCCACATATACATATGTAGAATCACAAGTTACATATTTTCAGGATACATTTGCTCACCGATAGGCTATACACCATGAAGTAAGACAATATGTAAGTTTCTGCATTACACTGCAGCTGAACTAAAGACTTTATATAGTAAAGTTGTATACCAATATAGTAGCATGTGATTTTGTTAGATTTTGGAGTGATCTTCCCAGAATCTCTGAAGCTGCTACATTTAAACTTATCTGCTAGATGTTCTTTTGTGGCAATAATATCAGTAGGTAGGGAATTCCGATATGTGGGAGCCATCTTGGAAAAAGATCTTTCATGTATAGGTAAATAATATTATGGTCAGGTAAGTTTGAGGCTATCATTTGTTCATAAAGAGTATACCTCCTCATTTAATAAAAGAATAAATGAAAAAAACAGGTGTCATGCAATGGCTTCATATGTATGCTTCTGTAACATTTTACTATGACTTGGATATAGTTTACTCTAACTCAGTTTCAGCAACGGGCATTTTTACATTGGAGTCAGTGCACGTCCTGCTCTCATATGCCTAAATAACATAACTAATTACAAGGCTGCAAATTAGTGGGTAAGTTATAAAACATTCACAAAATTGCTCATTCATTTAGTCAATCTCATTTGAATGTACTTATGTGAATTCACCTGTGACACCTATGGCAGACCTGAGATTCAGGGTATTTGCTAGGATCCTTTATGACAAAATAAGGTTAAGGTATATCTTAAGGTATTTAAAGTTGGTGAAAAATAAAATTCCTTTAAGCTGTTATTGTGGGGTGAGATGGAAGAGGAATGGTTATAACTTGGAGTGTGAAAAGTGAAGAAACAGAAGACATCAGGGAAGATGAGAACAAAGAACACCAGCCAGGTAAGGACCCACCTTAGTCTGTGTGGCTGGGTGTTGAGGAGTAAGATATATCTACTATATGCTATAAGAGCTGGGGTAGCATGGACTCTGCACGGGGATAAGTTAGCCCACATGTTGACATATTTGGATATGACACTGACAGACTACAGACTAAATAACTAAGAATAACTATGGAGAAAGGGGCATATCAGGATATCTCAAGGATGAGAAATTGAGGCAGATAGGAAAAGTTGTGAGGAAGCTATGGAACAGTAAGAGGTGGAAAATATATTTTTCACCTCCATTTTCACAGAAAATTAACACGCCTGAGATCCATCTTTTGAAGGAATCAGTGAGTAAACAAGTCGGGTTAGAATCAGACAAATGAAGTAGTGAGTAGAAGCAGCAAACTACAGAAATGAGATAGGGGTAGGGGTACTTGTACAATCCAGGAGAATAGGGGATGTGCCTCGTCTGGAGACCAACAAGCAAACTAGAGAAATGAGATAGGGGTAGGGGTACTTGTACGATCCAGGAGAATAGGGGATGTGCCTCCTCTGGAGACCAACAAGCAAACTAGAGAAATGAGATAGGGGTAGGGGTACTTGTACGATCCAGGAGAATAGGGGATGTGCCTCCTCTGGAGACCAACAAGCAAACTACAGAAATGAGATAGGGGTAGGGGTACTTGTACAATCCAGGAGAATAGGGGATGTGCCTCCTCTGGAGACCAACAAGCAAACTACAGAAATGAGATAGGGGTAGGGGTACTTGTACAATTCAGGAGAATAGGGGATGTGCCCCCTCTGGAGACCAACAAGCAAACTACAGAAATGAGATAGGGCTAGGGGTACTTGTACGATCCAGGAGAATAAGCAAACTACAGAAATGAGATAGGGGTAGGGGGTACTTGTACGATCCAGGAGAATAGGGGATGTGCCTCCTTCGGAGACCAACAAGCAAACTAGAGAAATGAGATAGGGGTAGGGGTACTTGTACGATCCAGGAGAATAGGGGATGTGCCCCCTCTGGAGACCAACAAGCAAACTACAGAAATGAGATAGGGGTAGGGGGTACTTGTACAATCCAGGAGAATAGAGGATGTGCCTCCTCTGGAGACCAACAAGCAAACTACAGAAATGAGATAGGGGTAGGGGGTACTTGTACGATCCAGGAGAATAGGGGATGTGCCTCCTCCGGATAGCTACAAGACCATCAGCTATGCTTGGCCTCCTTGTAGTAAGAATGTGCCACCTTCTCACATACCCAGGGGTGAGAGCAGAGGCCCAGACACAGAGTTCAGGATGTTTTATGACAATTACAGACCAGTTAAGCCTCACTTGCACTCATACAAAACTGATGGGAATACAGAGTAGAGTGACTAGCATTCTTGGGTGTTAATAGTCTAGTAGCCGGCCATTCACAAAGCATAGATATTGCCTTTATAATATGACAAAATTCTATGGCTACTTTATCAAAGAAACAGACAAAGGTACCTTACTGCATACTGTATGGATGATATACATGGTGACTATCAAACTGTGTTTGCACAAAACGTCAGCAGTCAGTTTTGTTTAATGAACTCCCATGTTTAGTTGAAAACTACTTATTTTAGTGAGAACAATAAAATGTGGAGTTAGGAAGTTTTTCCTCACCTCCCCCCACCAAGGATATACAGTTTCGGAGTCGGTATATTTAGAAATATGTGGGTGTAAGGAGTGCACATTGTTTTTAAGTTAAAGCCAACCTTTTGTGCAGACATTTTAATTTTTTAAAATATGTCCATTGAAATTATACCTGTTTATTTCTAGCAACACAGCTTCATAATCAGACTTAGTTTGGTGGAGAAGATGATAGACAGTGGTGGAAATAGAGATGGCAGGATGATTAGATAACTGGATATCAGATATGATATAAGGGTTAGTAACTTGCTGTGTACAGAGAACTAGTACTCAGTAGGGTGGCTTAAGGTTCTTAGCAAAAAAAAATATCTGGATAAAGCCTAAAATAATAGGGGAACAAAGGCCAAAAAATAGGGACAGATTTTAAATATTGTTCTCATAAACATAGAAAAGTGCTAGAACAAGAGAATTTGTGTTAACATGCATTTTCTGAAAGATGTGATGTCTGAAACTGAAATATATGGCATTATGTAGTGACTTCAGTCCTCAGTGATTTTATCTGAAAACCACAAATTTTATGAGGAACTACCCAAAAATATGAGGCAAAAAATCTGGACAGGTGAGAGGTATGGACCCACCCACTGCATGTGGGTGAACTGTGGAGGACTCAGTTACATGCCCCAGATTATACAGAATGTAAGTAGGAGTCTGTGGGTTCTAATCTGTAATCTGTAGATTGTTTATGTCCCACTGTCGTAGGAATTACATTATACTACTTTGCTTTAAAGGAATTGTCAGTTTTATTTCATCATTATAATCATATTGCAATCATAATCTGAAGATGTAAGTTTATGATTTTTATACAGAATTCTAAGCATAGTTATGACAGTGTACTACTAACTGTATGTTTATCAAAAAATCATGCACAGAATTTGTTTGGACCCAGCAAAGCAAAACAAATACTCTTAGATGAGAGTTTTGAAAGATCAACAATTTGACTACTGGAGAAGATTACATATAGTTATACAGATTTCTGTACACTGGGGAAACAGACATAAAAATAAACAGCTCAAATTATATGGCTCTTTTCTTTTGATTATGGTTTCTGTGTTCCACAATTACTGGGTCTGTAACAGTTCCATCTGGTGATGTAAGGCCTACTTAAAAACGAAGGTCTGTGACAGCTCCCACACTTAACCCCTGAGGAATCAGTTCCCGATGATGATCTGATATCTTTGACTTTGGAACTGAACTCTCTTTCACTTCCTAATTAGCAGCTGAACAGAAGTTGGGATTGAGATAATTGGGGGTGGAGGGGCACAGGGAGTGACATCACCTGCTAACAACTGAGTATTATAGATTTGTATTTTTGGTTCTGCACTTTAGATTAGTGCCACATTTTACCACACTTTTCTGGATACATGTCTATCTTATTATGGTTAGAGCACACCTCTCAGTTGCGCAGTCTCTCCTAGATCATATTTTTGTAGGGCAATTTGTTTCTGAACCAGTGGAAAAATACTTCATGATTCTTATTTCCTGAACAGATTTTTTTCCCCTTAGTTATCTGTGAAAGGATTCTGAATACAGATGTTCTGAACACAAAAATGGTGTGCATATTTTGTAAGGGGAAACAAGTGCTTTGCATCTCCCACGTGGTAACTGCAGGCCATACTAACTTCAAGACCACTGCAGGGTGAAGAACAGAGATAACTTTCTCATGCAGATATTTTAGTTGAAAAAGCAATTTTCTATCCTGTTAGCTAAATAGCCCTTTCTATAAAAAGGGGGATGTAAAATTATACAACACTGATTTCAATAGAATAGTCTTCGATTACTAACTGTGAATATGCACCCTTAGAATGTCTTCAGATTGACAAGTTATTTAATATGAGACACATTAAGCCTGCTACAGTTTTGAATCTCAGAGCACATTTACATACATATTTTTCATTAAGTTTTTATATCACAGTGAAGAGAGCAACGCATTTCTGACATTCCAGATTCTCTAGCAAATTTCTTTCAAATGTGCTCTTTAAATGAGATAGATTCTGTGCACTGTAACTACTGTCATTGGTGTGAGCTAGGTGGCAAGTGACAGCCCACCAGTGGCAGGGCAAGAGTAATAGTTGGGAATAGTTAGAGGACCTTAATGAGAGTGCGTACTCATGTGACACATTTTGACCACATAACAAGGGCTGCATGCATAGAAGTAGGCAGCATACCGTACACTCCAAACTCATTGTGGAAGTCACAACTGTACTGGGGGGCAAAGGTGCATAATCAAGAAAAGCCTAACATCGGATGCCCTCAGCTTTCACTCCTGAGGGGAATGTATGGGTTGGTGAACTCTTGCCCCAAGGGGACAAAGGCTGGTCTAATGCAGTGACCAAGAGGGAGGATTTGATGGTAATCTTTGGCTAGGGAATCAAATATCTGCAGACCTGGCTGTGGCACTATAATTGCTATACCCCCCAAGGCTGGAACCTGCAGACCTGGCTGTGGCACTATAATTGCTGTACCTCCCAAGGGTGGAATCTCCAGGTCTGGCTCTGGCACTATAATTACTATACCTCCCAAGGGTGGAATCTGTAGACCTGGCTGTGGCACTGTAATCACTATACCTCCCAAGGGTGGAATCTGTAGACCTGGCTGTGGCACTGTAATCGCTATACCTTCCAATTGTGGAATCTGTAGACCTGGCTGTGGCACTGTAATCGCTATATCTTCCAATGGGGGAATCTTCAGATCTGGCTGTGGCACTGTAATCGCTGTACCTTCCAAGGGTGGAATCTGCAGACCTGGCTGTGGCACTACAATCACTATACCTCCCAAGAGTGAAATCAAAAGACCAGGCTGTGGCACTGTAATTGCTATACCTTCCAAGGGTGGAATCTGCAGACCTGGCTGTGACACTATAATTGCTATACCTCACAAGGGTGGATATTATGCACAGATTTACTCTTGGCTGACTAGGTTTTTCCTTGGGATCAAACTTATGGAACAGGAAAGAGCAACTCTCACATGATTCCCACCAGTGCAGGCAATTTAGCTAATACCCTACCTCAGAACTTTTCGTTTTTAAGTTTTGACTAGTATTAGTTTTTGTTTGTTCAGCAGACAAGTACAAAGTAATCTTTTTTACATAATTCTTCAAGACGAACCATCGTTACCTTGGTACCTTTTAACAAATTTGTTTCTTATCTTTAATTTGCTCTTATTTATTTACTTGCAGTTTGTTAACTGGATAAGTTGATTGGTCATGACCCAAGCCCATTGGGGACTGTAAATAATTACTACAAAGTGATGCACAGCCGAGTCTAACCAGAATCATTCAGGATCCCATCATTTAGGCAGTGATCTGAAAATGAAAAGTGTAGCTGAGAGTTGTGTGATCTGTGCACAGCAGACACTGAACATACGCAGTAATAACCTTCTAAGTCACCTGCCCATTTCAGAGATTCCACTGGCTGCTACCTTTTGTACACCTCCTGGCATGGTACATTATGGTAGTTTACCATGGCAAGGACAGGCTAATTGAAATCTTCCCAAGTGTATGGTGGGGCAATGTTTGGTTATGAGGCCACAACATGAGTGCCAAATAACAGCCCTTTACCTTTGATAAAAAAAATAAAAATTATACTCATGACCTTACATGATGTACTGCTGCTATATGACAGCATTATTAAAATGCTGAGCTGTGGATAGCTCTTTAGTAATCAAGTTGGAGAACACAGGAGGAGGCTAGAGAAAAGGAAAAGTACATCACACTAAGCCCTTTTCCTTCTGGGTTCCAGTTGAATGAATGCCCTACAAAGACTTTGTTGGCTTCCAAGACAGAGTCTGCAGTGCTACAGCCTTTGGTGGGTGGAGGTTTCCTTGTGACAGCTACTGCAACTTGGACTCCACTGAAGTATCAGAATGCCTGTTTTGATTGGCCAGATTTTTGAGTCAAATTGGTTGGATTTTGATTGGTTGGCTTCTTATGAGTGGAGACTTACAGACTTTAAATAGTCAAATGATTACTAAATTCATTGCAGGCCTGCTGACAGTAATTTCACACACAATCCAGAAAAGGTAACACAAGGCCTCAGAAAAAGAGGAGAAGATGACAAAGCCTGGAGTCGTAGTGATTTAATGCTCTACAAGAACATCAGATTCATAGAATCAGGTCTGCAGTGTTTAGGCCTCTAGTGAGTGTGGAGAGTTTTGTGTGACAGCTAGCTGAGTTTGGGTTCCATTGAAAAATCAATATGCCCTTTTTGAATGGACAGCTTCTATGGTGGTGTGGGAAGAATTTGATTGACTAGCTTCTTCAAACTTTAGATAATTGGAGGTTTGCTCAGTTCAGTGTTTTTCAGTGCTGGGCTACTCACAGCACTCTAATTCACAACCCAAAGAAGATGATATGAGCCTACAGAGGTAGATGACAAGCTCACAATGCCCTTCACCTGATATGTTCTGACTGATTCAGTATACATCAAGGACTTCTTCAGATTCATAGGATAAGGGCTGCAGTGTAAATGCCTTTGATGAAATTACAGGTTTCCAGAGGATATGCATCTTAACTTGGCCTCCAATAAAGGATAAGGGTGCCTGTTTTTGATTTTTCCTACTTCTAAAGCAGGTATTGTAGTATAGGGCAGGTAATGTTGTTATTGTGCTGTAGGGATGCTGTGGGGGATTAACAACATGTAGTGTTGGTTCTGTATTCTCTGGTCACTTGTTGGTTCCGGTGTACGTATGGCTATGGGGAAGATGTGAACATGTAACATGGGTGCGCACCTGGAGGTTCTTATTAAAGAAAGGCCTTACAACTCCAGAACCGTGTGGTCTCCTTATTTACCAGGATATAACATATTGGCGACGAGGATGGGATGCCTCAGAGTCCGCTGAGAGTGAAAACGGCAGGGTGCAGTTAATGTCGGACGACGAAGAGACTGGGGCTGCCGGAGTTATGTCTGTTTCCATGTTAGGGTCGCTGGTTGCATACGACTGTCGGACACAGACCTGGGAGGAGTATTGTGAAGTGTTGGAACATTTTTTTGAAGCAAACCAGATAATGGACGCGGGCCGGAAGCGAGCCATATTGCTGAGCTCGGTGGGCAGCAAGACGTACAGTCTGATGAGGAACTTATTGAGTCCTGATAAACCGGGGGATAAATCGTTCACGGAGTTGACGAGCTTGCTTCAGTCACATTATAACCCGAAGCAGAGTGAGATAGTCCAAAGGTTCAAGTTAAATTCAAGGACTAGAATGGCCAATGAAATGGTAACGGAGTATGTTGCAGTGCTGAGGGAGCTGGCGCAACACTGTAATTATGGTGACAGACTGACAGAAATGCTACGTGATAGGCTCGTATGTGGCATTGCAGATGACCGCATACAACGCAGATTGTTAGCGGAGCCTGAGTTGTCGTTTGAAAAGGCCTTGAAGCTGGCACAGGCCATCGAGACAGCGAATAAAGACATTCGTGATTTACAAACAAGAACAATCGAGGGGGTTGGGAGCAGGAGTGCTACCCCACTGCCAGTGCATAAAGTGGTAATGGAGCATAAACCACAAGGGAAGTCTGGTCAGTATGCCTGTTACAGGTGTGGCGGTGAACATCTGTCACGGAACTGTCGTTTCCTAAATGAAAAATGTCATGCTTGCGGGAAAAAGGGCCATGTGAAGAAAATGTGCAGGTCAACGCCCTCTAGGGACCAGCAGAGAAAGGGGGAGGAAAAGAGCAGCATAACGGACAGAAAGGGAAACCGGAAAATAAAACAGCAGTATGCACACCACATGCGTGAAGGTACAGATCAACAAACCAGGGAAGAAGAGGAAGTGTTTACTATGTTTAACATGGAAGAGGCAAGGATGGAAAGAGTCAATCCCATTACAACCCAGTTGGACTTAAATGGTAAAATGGTGCAGTTTGAAGTGGATACTGGATGTAGTGTGACAGTTCTGTCAAAGGCTGAGTATGGGAAGTTATGGCTAAAAAGAAGCTCAGGAGCTGCAGGACTGTTCAGTGACTTTGAAAACATATACAGGTGAAACAGTTCCCACACTAGGGATGGCAAAAGTAACTGTAACACATAAAGACAAAGTCAAACAGTTGCCAGTCATGGTGGTGGCAGGTAATGGACCAAACCTGTTAGGCCGGGCGTGGCTAAAGGAGCTGGAAATGGGCTGTCTACAGCTCCATAAAGTAGAACAGCATGTGCTGACCTTGCAAGATGTGCTGGAGAACAACGAAGAAGTGTTCAAAGAGGAACTGGGTACCTGGAGGTCCACCAGCAAAGATACACGTCAAAGAAAACGCAACGCCAAGATTTTACAAACCAAGACCCGTACCATACGCAATGAAGAAGAAAGTGGAGACTGAGTTGGAGCGACTCACCAAGCAAGGTATAATTGAACCAGTAAAGTTTTCGGAATGGGCGGCACCCATTGTTCCAGTATTAAAGCCAGATGATACTGTACGCATATGTGGTGACTACAAGCTAACAGTGAACCAAGTTTCGAAGCTGGAGCAGTATCCAATACCAATGGTGGAGGATGTATTTGAAAAGCTGTCGGGAGGTAAAAAGTTTAGCAAACTGGACCTCAGTCATGCATATCAACAAGTCGTTCTGGAGGAAGGGTCTAAGTCATATGTCACCCTTAACACACACAAAGGTTTGTTCCAAGTAAATCGTTTACCCTTTGGTGTTTCCTCTAGTCCAGCTATTTTCCAGAGAATAATGGAGGGACTGGTGGCAGGAATTCCGAAGGTGGCTGTTTATTTGGACGACATCCTGTTGACGGGTAGGAACAACCGCGAGCATCTGGAGACTCTGAACGAGGTGCTGAGGCGACTGCGAGAGGCTGGTCTGCGGGTGAAGCGGAGTAAATGTGCTTTCATGGAAAAGGAAGCAGAGTTCCTGGGTTACAAGGTGGATGCATCGGGCCTACACCCCCTGCCAAACAAGGTAAAAGCCATCCAACAGGCACCTGCACCCACAAATGTTACAGAGCTGAAGGCCTACTTAGGCTTACTCAACTATTATAACAGGTTCCTACCAAATCTGTCAACGCTGTTAGCTCCTTTACATAAACTATTAAGGAAGGAGACCCTGTGGACGTGGCAGGAGGAACAGGACAGAGCGTTTGAGCAGTCCAAGGAACTAATGCAGTCCTCAGAGGTTTTGGTGCACTACGATAGTCACAAGGACTTAATTCTGTCATGTGATGCCTCACCTTATGGGTTAGGGGCCGTGTTGGCACACCGTATGCCAGATGGACAAGAAAGACCCATCGGGTTCATGTCACGAACCTTAACACCAGCAGAGTCAAACTATTCCCAGCTAGACAAAGAGGGTTTGGCTGTAATTTTTGGAATTAAGTGGTTCCACAAATACCTCTATGGCAGGAAGTTTACTGTTTGCACCGATCATAAGCCCTTGTTGTCACTGTTCAGCGAAATGAAAGCCGTGCCTCAGATGGTTTCTCCCCGCATTCAGAGATGGGCTGTAACATTGAGAGCTTATGAATATGAGATTGTTTATAAGCCCGGGTAACACCATAGCAATGCGGACGCGCTGAGCCGTCTGCCGCTACCGGGGCATCTCAAGGAAGAGGAAACGGAGGACCGAGTTTTGATGATGGAGGACATCACGTTGGTGTCAGCGAGGAACTGAGCGAATGGACACGAAAGACCGGTGCTGGCTCGAGTGTTTCAGAGGGACCAGCAAGGCAGGACAACACAACAAACTGATCCAGTTTTTCGGCCCTATGAGGTGAGGAAAACAGAGCTGAGTGTGCAAGATGGATGCGTGTTGTGGGGGGCACGAGTGATAATTCCGCCCCCAGGAAGACGTGCACTTTTACAACAGCTGCACCAGGGTCATGTGGGCATCACCGAATGAAGGCCTTAGCACGGTTATTTCTGGTGGCCCAAGTTGGACCACGACATTGAAGTCGCTGTGAAAGAGTGTAACACCTGTCAACAACATCGCACCACTACACCCATGGGAGTGGCCGAGTAGACCTTGGCAGAGACTTCATATAGACTATGCAGGGCCTTTTATGGGGCAATGTTTTTGATAATAATGGATGCTCATTCTAAATGGATGGATGCCTACCCAGTCAAAACAACCACTTCCACCATTACCATTGAATGCCTGAGGAAGAGTTTCAGTAGCCAAGGACTACCAGAGACTATTGTATCAGATAATGCTTCATGTTTCATGAGTGGAGAGTTCAAGGGTTTTCTGGAAAAAAATGGCATCGTACATGTCACATCAGCACCATACCATGCGGCTTCAAATGGCTGTGCTGAAAGGGCTGTCCAGACCTTTAAAGCAATGATGACAAAGGCCGGAGACGGAAGTATGGCAGCAAAAGTGTCAAGGGTGTTATTCAACGACCGGATTGTCACCTGCCGAGATGTTGCAAGGACGGAGATTAAGGTCAACATTGGATCTGGTGCATCCAAACATCCGAGCTAAGGTGGAGAGGACACAGTGGAGGCAAAAAGAACATCATGATCGACGACGGAGAGAGAGAAGTTTCCTTGCGGGAGATGCAGTGATGACTCGAAACTTCAGCTATGGACCTAAATGGATTCCAGGGTTCATTGTCAAGAGCACAGGTCCACTGTCGTACCAGGTGAGGTTGAATGGAGGTTTCTTGGTGAGGAGACATGTGGACCAGATTCTGCGGAGCGAACAGAAGAAGGACTTCATGGAACTGCAAGCCCTGGAAATACCATTAGTTTCGGGAGAAGGGCTCACAGCAGCAGGAGGATCTCCGATCCTGGGGCCCGAGGAAGACCGCCGGGACTCGGAAGGAGAGGTTCCCGAGGACCCAACCTTTCCAGGGATGGACACACCTGTACCAGAGGTGGTAACTGTGACACCGGAGTCACCTAGTGTGGTACCATTGCGCCGTTCTAAGCGTGCACTGGTTAAACCTAGTTACTTGAAGGACTATCAGTGTTAAAAGTGCATGTATAGGTTAGAAGGACAACATAACTTGATTGCATGGTAACCGTTTAATAACTAGCCGGTTATTTAGAAATTAAGTGACTGGATGGATTGTTTTTTTGACTTGCTCCCTCGTTTCTCTTATGTAAGGAGGCGTATGTCACAGCTTAAGAGGGGAGGAATGTAGTATAGGGCAGGTAATGTTGTTATTGTGCTGTAGGGGCGCTGTGGGGGATTAACAACATGTAGTGTTGGTTCTGTATTCTCTGGTTACTTGTTGGTTCCGGTGTACGTATGGCTATGGGGAAGATGTGAACATGTAACATGGGTGCGCACCTGGAGGTTCTTATTAAAGAAAGGCCTTACAACTCCAGAACCATGTGATCTCCTTATTTACCAGGATATAACAGGTATTGACTGGATTTTGATTGGCAATCTTCTATAGGGGCATCTCCCTAAAGACTTTCAATACCCAGTACAGCATGAATGATTCATTATTCAAAGTCTCCAAAATGGTCTGCTCTTTTATTAACAGGGTAGAATAATAGACACAAGTACGTCTTTTTAGGGACAAGACAAGAATACTATCTAGTTAAAGTGACTTGCTCAGAACAACACAATAGGCAGACAGAAGCTGTGGTTAACAAAACCGCAAGACTATAGAATAAAGCTCATTAGCAACTCATAGCCTTAATAAACTGGGCTAAACCTACTGCTTTTTGAATATATTCCCTCTCACCAGCAATATATGTCAATTACTAATTGCCTCAAAGAAAGAACAAGAGGAATACATATGTCATCTCCCACCATGACACAGCAGCTATCACAGTTCTTGAGGCCCATTAGGCCACTAGCTTGATGTGAAACTATAAACCTATGACCCAGAATCGAAAATCATATATTAGTATGAAAACTGTAATTATGATAGTTTCCTGTCATTGGATATGTAGTAGGCTAGTTTTCACAGAAGCTTTACAAATAAGTTCCACAGAGACCACTCATGAAGCACAGTTAGGAACTGTAAAAAAACAAAAGCATTACTGAGAGGAACAACAGTTCCCAGGACTTGACCTTCTTCCCAGAAAGTGAATCCATGGCACAGATCATATTAAGTGACTCTATACAGTATGATGGAGTATAGAAGCATGATGGAAGGTATATAAGCTATGAACATACAACAAGGTTGGTTTGCCTTGGCACAGAAGGTAAGTTCCACTTTAAGGATCCCTGTAGACAATTTAAGCAGATGCTTAAAATCAGGAATACTTAGAGTCAGCAAAGAGGTCTGTGTGAGCTGCTGAACAGTTTGAAGTTGGTCTGGAAAAAGGAAAAAAAAAACTTGTATTACCTCTACTAGCAGATCTGCATTCTGAAAGCCTTAAACATTGTTACTAGGTGACAGGAGCAGTGTCAGATCCAGTGACCTTGGTAGTTGCCTAGGGCCCTGCTGGCTACGACGGACCTGCTGGCCAGGGGTGCTGCCACAACATTTACTTTTTAATTGAAAATTAAAACAATTACATGCCTTCTTTAAGGGGGCTAATAGTTTCATAGTTTCATAGTTTAGTTTCATAGTATAGTACTAGGCTATCTGCCCTGGGGCATTTGTAAGCCTAGCCATAGTGATGTGGCTTTTGCCACCCCATGAAGTGGTACAAAAAATGTACAGAATAAATTTAGAATACTGTGTCTCTGTCTAGTAGTGACACAATGAAGGTCCCCTTATATAATAGAATTAGTTTACTGTGCCCCTGTCTAGCAGTGACACAGATGTGACCCCTGGGGTAAACTTACGATCTCCCATCCACTCATCAAGATTTCTCTTGAAGAGAGTCAGTGAGGGGCTCTGCCTAATACGAACTGGGATCTTGTTCCAAAGCATGGGAAGCCTCTGGGTTATGAATCTATCCCTCCAGCATGTCCTATTCATACTTGTGTCAAGGTTTAAGTCTTTAGCTCTCGTGGTCCTGATGGACTTGGATTTTTTGAGGTGGAGCACGTCCATCAGATCCTGATTGGACATGGCCTGTACGTCAGGCAGAGATCACCTCTGAGCAGGCGGTATGCTACTGAATAGAGCTGAAGTTTCTTTAGTCTGGCAGAATAAGACATATGTTGGAGACCCCTGATCCTCTTGGTGAGGTACTTTTGTGGTCTCTCCAGCTGTTGCAAATGCCGGGTGAGGTACATACCAAATGGGGCATTGTACTCAATCATGGGTCTGATGAGGGAGGAATATAGGGGTACAATGACATCCTTGGATCTGGATGTGAATCCCTTCATGATGAGGTGTGCAAGGTAGAATGTTTTTCTAACCACTTTGGCAATGTGGGTATCAAATGAGAGGTCGCTGTTGACTTGGGTCCCTAGGTCTCTGATTAATTTTTCTGTACTCAGTGGGTTGCTATCTATGTGATAATTTGTGGGTACTTTGTTTTTCCCAAAGGGGATGACTATACATTTTTTGGCATTTAGTTTAAGGCCGTGACTCCGGCACCAGTTGTCCGTTTCTGTGAGGCCTTTTTGTAGGATGTGTGTGTCTGCTGGTGTATCGACTATGGCGCCTAGTTTGCAGTCATCTGCGAACTTTGTCAGCCACAGCCCTCCCATGTTTGCTTTAACATCTGAGAAATAAATGCCGAACAAGAGGGGTCCCAGGACAGATCCCTGTGGGACACCACTTGTGACTGGCTTTGAGTCTGACATTGCTCCAGCGATTTTAACTTCATGGGTTCTGTCCTTTAGCCAGTTTGCAACCCATCTAGTGACATAAGGGTTTACTTTTAAGCTGTTGAGCTTATCTATGATGCCTGAGTGGGGTATTGTGTCGAAGGCCTTAGCCAAGTCCAGGTATGCTGTATGGACTGCTTTGCCCTCGTCAATGGCTCTAGTGACGGTTTTGAAAAAGTCAACCAGGTTTAAAGGGCAGGATCTGCCCTTTACAAAGCCGAACTGGGTGGGGTCAAGTGTCTGTAGGTCCCCTATGTCTCTGTTTATGAGTTCCATAATGGTTCTTTCCATAACTTTGCAGACCAGGCTGGTTAAGCTTATGGGGCGGTAGTTTCCAGGGTCTGTAGAGGCACCCCCCCTTGTGGAGTGGGACCACTGTTGCTGTACGCCAGTGTTCAGGTACATATCCCGAAGTAAGGCTAAGGTTAAACAGCATTTTTATGTGTGGGTTTAGCTCCTCTTGGAGTTCACGTAACACGCAACCCGGGATACCTTCAGGTCCCATTGATGCTGTGTTTTTTGCTTTGTTTAGGGCGGTTCTCACTTGGACATCTGAGATGACAGGGAGATTACATTCAGCTGGGATAAGTATTTCTTCTTTTGGTGGTGAAGGAGGGGAAAAATTTGCACTGAACCTGTCAGCCAGAATGTTGGCAATATCTGTGGGTTCAGTGTATTTTTTATTGTTGTGAACCAACTCTGAGCATATCTGAGGGTTTCCGCCCAGGTTTCTAACATAGCTGAAGAAGGCTTTGTGGTTATCTTTAGTGTCCTTAACGATTTTTCTCTCAAAGTTGACCTTGGATGTTTTTATGAGAGAACGTAGTTTTCTGCTAATGTTGATCAGAGATGTCTTCCCTTCATGGGATTTTGCTCTGATGTGCAGTAGCTTCCTTCTTTTGTTATACAATTTGTTTATGGCTGAGGTCCACCAGACAAGACGCTTACCTTTGGTGGAGAGGGACTTGGATTTGTTTGGGATTGCATGATCCATGCATTCTTGGAGATGTCCATAGAAAGCATTTGTGAAGGATTCGGCATTGTGGTATGTGGTATCCACTGGCCCAGTGGGCTTAAAGGATACCATCTCAGTCTTAAGAAGAGTGAAGTCTGCTTTTGAGAAGTTTTTCACTGTGGTCTTTTGTGCTGGGGGTGGAGGTGGGATATTTATATCCAGGGTGATTAGTTTGTGGTCAGATCTCACTAGTGAGGGGTATACTTCCGGTGTGGAGCATTTTGTCCCCATGTTTGTGATGATCAGGTCTAGTATATTATCTCCCCTAGTGGGAGAGGTGACTAATTGTTCCAGTGCATTTGAATTTATGAACTCCAGGAACCTTTGGGCTAGGGTATTAGGGCTAGAATAATGTACCCAATCTATGTTTGGGTAGTTGAAGTCTCCCAGTATGATGGTATTTTGTGATACATTCATATCCTCCAATGTCTTCAGGAAGGCTGAGTGGGGTTCTTGAGATTGGGAGGGTGGTCTGTAACATGCTACCAGTTGTATAGCAGTTTTGCCTATGGTTAGTTGCACCTGTATGGTCTCTGATGCTTCATGTGTTGCTACTAACCTGGAGGTGTGGGTGTCATTGATGAATATGGACACTCCCTCCTTTGTGGTTCGGCCTGGGTTTTGGGTGCGAAAAGCATGATACGAGGTATAGCCTGGTAGCGCTGGGGTGCTCTCAGGAGCCTTGAACCAGGTTTCAGTTACTGCACAGACGTCGATGTTCTCCATGCTGAGGAGTGCATCAAGTGCCTGCATCTTGAGATTTAGACTTCTGGCATTGAGCAGCATTACCCTTAGTTTTTTTCCATTATTGTTTTCTAAGGAGGTGGGTTTGTCTTTTGAGCCTTGCCTAAAAAAGGCACTATGGGGGTGGCAAGAGCCTTAGCCAATATCTGGAAGCCCAGTGGTGACAGGTGTAAGCCATCTCTTGCGAAGCATCGTGGCTTGTCCAACATGTCATCCCAGGCAGACAGACATTGGCTCCCCTTAGAATGACACCAGTACTTGAGCCAATTGTTAAAGCTGATCATCTTGTCTTTGTATTGTGGTATCATTCTTGGTGAGGGCAAGATGCTGCTCCGGGTCAGGGTCATACCAGCCTGGGCTACATAATCGGACAGCTCCTCTATGTCTCTTTTCATGTAGTCCAGGGAGGTACGTCTCAGGTCATTCACACCAGCATGGACAATGACGAAGTCATATTTGTACTTGCTTTGGAGTGACTTGAGTGCGTGTGTTATGTGGCGGATCCTAGCTCCCGATAGACAGCTCACAGTCACCTTCTCCTTGTTCAGCCTGGTCAGCAGGACATCAGTGTGTCTGACTGTAGAGTCACCTATTACTAGTGTATCAGGCAAGGTGTTTGGCCTTAAGGGCTGTGATTGGTTGACACACTGATTTATTGAAGTATGTGTTACATGTGTTTTGTTTTGAGGTGGTGGATTTTTGGATGTCTGCTTTGGGAGCCTCTGTTGTTTTGGTAAGTTTTTTATTAGAGCCTCCGAGTATGTCTTTGTGTTTTTATGTGTTTGGTTTGCAGTTGTGGTAGGTCTATGTGGGACTGGGATTGTTGTGTGTGTGGCTGCCATCTCCTCCTGTCTGGTCATGCCAGCCCTGAGTTGAGAGAGTTCAGCCTCCAGTTTGGCTATATAGTTGCATCTCTCACATGTATTTGTGTTTGTTGGGAGGAGGAAAGGGTTGTCTGTGTACATGAGACAATTGTAGCATTGTCTCAAGATACCCAAACTGACCAGCTGAACTGGAGACGACGCCAGTAATCTACCACTCGACATGCTAGAACAGTATAAGGGAGTGCTGTACCTTTAAGGGAAGTGGATATTCACAGGGGTGGTAAGTAGATGTAGTGCTTTACTTAGTACGAGAGTGCTTACTTAGTAGAGAAGTATTGAGAACAAGTGCTAGGCTTATAATATAGTAAGTAGTCTGGTTATACTAAGAGTAGAGCTTCCTTAAGGGAAAATTTGAAGAGCAGACTTGGCGGAGCCAGAAAAAGTTTAACCGGCTATGCGCACAACCGCGAAAAGCGGTAAACGCGGATTTTAAACAGTGAACTACAAAAGAGCTAGAAATGGTCCAAAACAACCAATTACTACAGCTTCTTGTGCTGAGGTCACTTCCTACAGGGACAGGTAGGCTGCTCAAGGCTCCCCACTCCCACTGGTGAGCAAAGAAACTTCCTTCTATCCAAGTAAGGTAATGGACAACACAGGAACTACACCACAGCCCAGAATACAGCAATGCCTGTAAACTGGTCTAAACTAGTCGAGGAGAGGTGGGAAAACAAAATTTTTAAGAATGTTCTCTGCATGCAACGTTTACACCTAGTCAAGTGTACACACGCAGCTACTGTCATTTGCTTCTTCTATTCTGCATCCACACAGAATTTAAACAACCATTCATGTCACCTGCTTCTTGCATTTAATATTATCAGAAGCGCGATTGGCAAGGCAAGGTGTGTGTGCGTGTGTGTATCTGTGTGTGTGTGTGTAATACCCTAGTTAGTGATGGCAAGTTAGTAAATTTTACCAGGCTCAGACCTTGCACCTTAGTAAAATGAGACAACACCAACTACCAGACTATGAGTTTCACTGTATTTTCAAGGAATTGTGAGTTTCAGTGCATTTTCAAGGAATGTGAACTTCAGTGCATTTTTAAGGATTTGTGAGGTTCAAGGAAAGAAAGGTTTACTGCTGCTCATGTTAAGTCTGTCTTTAATGTGCAACTGTTTTGGTTAGCAGATGGTCATTGCTGTTTGCGCCACACAATTTGAAAGCAGTGTACAACAGGTAGCACACTTGCTTTTGATGCAGAAGACTGTAGATTCTACTTCCACAGCATGTAGATGGATTGCTGATACTGTGCTATAGTTTAAGGAGGGTAGGGTGCTACAGCCCTAAGTGGGTCCTCCTTTGGATGAGATGCTTTGTCACTATGAACCTGTTGTTGGTTTGCTATCTATTCCCTATTTCGGTATTACCAGCTTACGATTTTTTTTACTTTATCATAGGCAATTTATTCTTCAAGGACAGCAGGCACTGAATTTGTAGATGAAACACACTATAATAACAGTATAACAATATTAAAACAACATATATATATATATATATATATATATATATATATATATATATATATGGATCCATGTTACATCGACAAACATTCACATCCCCAATGACCGGATCACTGAGACGAGATCGCCGATACCACACATCCCCGACAAAGGTAAGTGTATGTATTATGGCATGGAACCCATTCCCATGTCCGTAATACACTTAAAAATAAACAAATACCTGTATAGCAGGGGGCCAAGCCCCCCCTACTTAAATATACCAACTCCGAGATTGCACCACATTGTGGGAATGGTAAATATATCCCATTCCGCACTACTCACCATTGCCGGGGATTTGCGGTGTCGGTGATCTCATCTTGGTGATCCGGTCATCGGGGATCTGGATTTTCTTCAATGTAACAGGAACCCATATACATATATATAAATATATATATAGAGAGAGAGTCTGACATGGCTCCAGCAATTTTAACCATGTGGGTTCTGTCCTTGAGCCAGTTTGCAATCCATCTAGTGACATAGGGGTTTATATTTAAGCTGGTGAGCTTATCTATAATGCCCGAGTGGGGTATTGTATCGAAGGCTTTTGCGAGGTCCAGGTAGGCTGTGTGGACCACCTTCCCCTCGTCAATGGCCTTGGTGACTGTTTCAAAGAAATCAACCAGGTTTAAAAGGCAGGATCTGCCCTTAACAAAGCCGAATTAGGTAGGATCCAGTGTTTGTAGGTCCCCAGTATCTTTATTTATGAGGTCCATGATGATCCTTTCCATAGCTTTGCAGACCAAGCTAGTCAGGCTTATGGGGCGATAGTTTCCAGGATCCATTGAGGCACCACCTTTATGGAGAGGGACCACTGTTGCTGTACGCCACTCTTTGGGCACATATCCTGTAGTAAGGCTGAGATTGAACAGTAGTTTTATGTTTGGGTTTAGCACTTCTTGGAGTTCATGTAGGACGCAGCCCGGGACACCATCTGGTCCCATTGATGCTGTGTTTTTTGCTTTGGAGAGGCGGCTCTTACCTGAGCATCTGAGATGTCAGGGGCAGCACTCTGCTGGGATAGATATTTGCCCTTTGGTGGGAGGGGAGAAGTTTGCACTGAACCTGTCAGCTAGGATGTTGGCAATGTCTGTGGGTTCGGTGTATTTTTTGTCATTTTGGACTAATTCTGAGCATATCTGGGAATTACCACCCAGGTTCCTAACATAACTAAAGAAAGCCTTGTTATTATCCTTAGTGTCCTGTGCAATTTTTCTCTCGAAGCTGGCCTTAGACAATTTTATGTGTGCCCGTAGTTTTTTACTAATACTGATCAGTGATGCCTTCCCTTTTTGGGATTTTGCTCTATAATTTAGTAGCTTCCTCCTTCTATTGTATAGTTTGTTTATGGCTGGGGTCCACCAGACAGGACGTCTGCCTTTGGAGGATTGGGTCTTGGTTTTATTTGGGATCGCATGATCCATGCATTCCTGAAGGTGTTCATAGTATGTGTTTATAAATGATTCTGCGGTCTGGGCCGTATTTTCCACAGGCCCGGGGGCTTTGAAGAATTCCACCTCAGTTTTGAGGAGTGTGAAATTTGCTTTAGAGAAGGTTTTCACTGTGGTTTTCTGGGCAGGGGGTGGGGTCGGGATGTGAATATCCAGTGAGATTAGTTTATGGTCTGATCTTACCAGTGAGGGATACACTTCTGGTCTGGAGCATAGAGTCCCCATGTTGGTGATGATCAGGTCCAGTATGTTTTCCCCTCTTGTGGGAGTGGTAACAAGTTGTTCCATAGCATTTGAGTTTATAAATTCTAGGAACCTTTGGGCTAGGGTGTTGGAGCTAGAGTAATGCTCCCAGTCTATGTTTGGGTAGTTGAAGTCGCCCAATATAATGGTGTTTGGAGAGACCTTCATATTTTCCAGTGTTCTCAGGAAGGCCGAATGGGGTTCCTGGGTTTGGGAGGGTGGTCTGTAGCAGGCTATAAACTGGAAGGCAGTTTTACCCACTGTTAGTTGCACATGGATAGTCTCTGATGCTTCGTGCTTTGCCACCAACCTGGAGGTGTGGGTATCTTTGATGAATATCAATACTCCCCCTCCTTTTGTGGTTCGGTCCAAGTTTTGGGGCCGAAAACTAGTTTAGTCCAGTTTCAGAGTTGCTGATTCCTGGGCTTTGGTTGTAGTTCCTGTGTACTGTTTCCTTGCCTTATTTGGGGGAAGGGAAGCTACCTTGCTTTCCTGCTTTACTAGTTTAGTCCAGTTTCAGAGTTGCTGATTCCTGGGCTTTGGTTGTAGTTCCTGTGTACTGTTTCCTTGCCTTATTTGGGGGAAGGGAAGCTACCTTGCTTACCAGTGGGAGTGGGAAGCAAACCAAAATCCGGACAATACCAAGAAAGGAGGGGGGGTATCCATATTCATCAAGGACACCCACACCTCAAGACTGGTGGCAACGCACAATGCATCGGAGACCATCCAGGTGCAATTAACCATAGGCAAGACTGCTCTGCAAATTGTGGCATGTTACAGGCCACCCTCACAAACTCAGGAAACTCACATGGCCTTCCTGAAAACACTAGAGGGGATAAATGTATCACCAAACACCATCATACTAGGTGACTTCAATTACCCTAATATAGACTGGGAACACTACTCAAGCCCAAACACCCTAGCCCAAAAGTTCCTGGAATTCATAAACTCAAATGCCATGGAACAACTAGTCACCATCCCCACAAGAGGAGATAACATACTTGATCTCATCATCACGAACATGGGAGCACAATGTTCAACACCGGAAGTATACCCCTCACTAGTGAGATCAGATCACAAACTAATCTCGCTGGAGGTCCTCATCCCACCCCACCTGAAATAAAAAGACCACAGTAAAGAACTTCTCAAAGCCGACTTCACACTTCTAAAGACTAGTGTGGTCTCCTTTCAGGCCCCGAGCCATGGAAAACAGTACTCAAGCCGCTGAATCACTTACAAACGCCTTCTACCAGCACCTGCAGGACTGCATGGATAAGGCAATCCCAAGCAAAACAAAGACTCTCTGTACCAAAGGCAAGCGTCCAGTCTGGTGGACCCCAGCCATAAACAAACTCTACAACAAAAGGAGGAAGCTACTACAAGATAGAGCAAAATCCTTAAAAGGTAAGACACCCTTGATCACTATAAGTAAAAACTAAGAGCTCTCATAAAATCATCCAAAGCAAATTTCGAGAGAAAAATAGCTAAAGACTCAAAAGACAATCATAAGGCCTTCTTTAGCTATGTTAGAAACCTAGGAGGAAACTCCCAGATATGCTCAGAACTAGTTCAAAATGATGTGAAGATTACTGATCCTACAGACATTGCCAACATACTGGCTGACAGGTTCAGTGCAAACTTCTCCCTCCCCAAAAGGAGAGATATCTATACCAAACGATTGCAGCCCCCAAACATCTCCAGCGCCCAAGTGAGAACTGCTCTCTCCAAAGCAAAAACACAGCATCCATGGGACCTGATGGTGTCCCGGCTGTGTGCTCCACGAACTCAATGAGGAATAAAACCCACAGCTAGGACAGTTGTTAAAACAAAGTCTTACCTCTGGATACGTACCCAGGAGTGGCACTGCAACTGTGGTCCCACTTCACAAAGGCGGTGCCTCCACCGACCCTGGAAATTACCGCCCATTAGCTTGACAAGCCTTATCTGCAAAGCCATGGAGAGGATCATAATGGACCTCATAAATAAAGACATAGGGAATTTGCAGACTTTGGATCCAACCCAGTTTGGCTTTGTCAAAGGCAGATCATGCCTTTTAAACTTGGTTGACTTTTTGAAACAGTCACCAAAGCCATTGATGAGGAAAGGCAGTCCATACAGCCTACCTCGATCTGGCTAAGGCCTTCGATACAATACCCCACTCGGGTATCATTGAAAAACTCATCAGCTTAAATGTTAACCCATACATCACAAGATGGGTTGCAAACTGGCTGAGTGACAGAACCCACAGGGTCAGAGTTGCTGGCGCCATGTCAGACTCAAAGCCTGTCACAAGTGGTGTCCCACAGGGCTCAGTCCTGGGCCCACTCTTGTTTGGCATCTACTTTTCCGAAGTACAAGCAAACACAGGAGGGTTATGGCTGACAAAGTTTGCAGATGACTGCAAACTGGGCCATAGTAGAAAACACATCTGACACAGATATCCTTCAGAAGGGTCTCACAGAAACGGATAACTGGTGCCAGAGCCACGGCCTAAAGTTAAATGCCAAAAATGCATAGTCATACCCTTCGGGAAAAACAAGGTTACCCCTAGCTACCAAATAGGTGGCAATCCACTGAGCACAGAAGAAGTTATCAGGGACCTGGGGACCCAGGTTGATAGTAGTCTGTCATTCGACACCCATGTAGCTAAAGTAGTTAGGAAGTCCTTCTACATTGCCCACCTTATCATGAAGGGATTCTCATCTAGATCAAGGGAGGTCATAGTCTCCCTTTACTCATCACTCATCAGACCAATGATTGAGTACAATGCCCCATTCGGAATGTATCTGACCCGACACTTGCAGCAGCTGGAGAGGCCACAAAAGTTCCTCACCAAAAGGATAAAGGGTCTCAAAAATCTGTCCTATGCTGCCCGACTGAAAGAACTCCAGCTCTATTCAGTCGCTTACCGCTTGCTCAGAGGTGACCTTTGCCTAACATACAAGGCCATGTCAAACCCAGATTTGATGAATATGCTTCACCTCAAAAAATCTAGATCCATCAGAGCCACAAGGGTGGGAGACTTAAACCTCGACACGGCTATTAATAGGACGTGCTGGAGGGATAGAATCATCACCCAAAGACTCCCTATGCTGTGGAACAAAATCCCGGTACATGTGAGGCAGAGCACCTCGCTGGCCTTGTTCAAGAGAAATCTTGACCAATGGATGGGAGATTGCAGATATACCCCAGGAATTACCTCAGTGTCACTGCTCGACAGAGGCACAGCAAAATAATGGGTATAGTTCCCCATACTAAAGGGGTGGCGTAAGCCACAAAACAATGGGCTAGGCTTATAAATGCCCTCGGGCAGATAGCCTAGTATGAACCTATGAACCTATGAACCTATGAAAAGCATGGTATGAGGTATAACCTGGTAGTGCTGGGGTGCTCTTGGGAGCCCTGAACCAGGTTTCTGTTACTGCACAGATATCGATGTTCTCCATGCTAAAGAGAGTTTCGAGTGCGTGCATCTTGAGGTTTAGACTTCTGGCGTTGAGTAGCAATACTCTTAGTTTCTTATCCCTTGTGATACCTATGGAGGTGGGTTTGTCTTTTGAGCCTTGCCTAAAAAAGGCACTATGGGGGTAGCAAGAGCCTTTGCCAATATCCGAAAGCCCAGGGGTGACAGGTGCAAGCCGTCTCTAGCGAAGCATTGTGGCTTGTCGAGCATATCATCCCAAGCTGACAGATATTGGATCCCCTTTGAATGACACCAGTACTTAAGCCAATTGTTAAAATTGATCATCTTGTCTTCATATTGTGGCATCATTCTTGGTGAGGGTAAGATGCTACTCAAGGTCAGGGTCATACCGGCCTG